>NC_064645.1:388414814-388720022 GCF_023864345.2 Schistocerca serialis cubense
AGTCATTTGTGATACTTTTATTTTCGTTTGTTTCTTGTCTTTATCAGGTTCCTGTTTGAGGGCGTTGAAATTGCGCTGAAACAGTCTTGTGCCGTATTTATAACAATGAATCCAGGTTATGCGGGACGAACAGAACTGCCTGACAACCTGAAAGCCCTCTTCCGACCTGTTGCAATGATGGTGCCAAATTATGCACTCATAGCAGAAATTTCTTTGTTTTCATTTGGCTTTTCAGATGCCAAAGAACTTGCCAGAAAAATAACCACTACATTTAAGCTGAGTTCAGAACAGCTTAGTACACAGGTAAATAGTTCCATAGGAAAGAGTATTAATAACAGTTAATGGGATTCTGTATCATCAGAAAACTGTAAAGAGATTTGATATTATTATTCACTTGTCATAGTTTTCATATTTTTATAATACCTTGAGTGTTGAGAGAAGAATTCAGACAGATGATTTATTGGAGAAAAAAAAAACCTGTTACCATCATGAAATTATTTCATTGTTTACAATTAGTTAGAATTTATTTCCCTAATGGTATTTGTTTTATTATGTGTAGTTTTTATGCAAAAATCAACATATAAAAAATGAAAAAAATTTTATCCCTCCCTCAGAATTTTATGATTAATAAACTTACTGAATGAAAACAGTTATGGAACTTTCTAGATGGTGCAATATGGAAAATAAGGGAAAGGCATCCTCTCACATATAGTGGATTGATGCATGGAGCATGGTAACAAATAACAGAAAACAGCATCACACTATAATTCAGGCACTAGCTCTTTCTCCAGCAGTAGTACACACATTCACACAGACACCCGAACGCACACTCCCATGGCCACAATAAGTCTTGCTGTGGGTTTTTGAATTATGTCCTACTACGACATATGGGAAGTAAACATCTGAATCATTATTATGTCTATTGAAGTAATAGCTCAGCTTTCTGCTGATCATTCATTGAACACATTCTGTGCTTCCGATAGCTTGCACATGTAATAGTGTAATTCTTAGTTTACAAATTTTCAGCAAGTGACACAACTGCTTTATCAGCCCTGACATGAAGTTGGTGCCTCAGTCCATGACCATTGCCTCAAGGACACCAAACTTCAGCAACAATTTATTCAGTGCTACAGTGTTTGCCTGTTGATTCGGAAAGAGGATCATTGCAACATATTGCAAGAAATGGTCAATAACAGTTAGAACGAAGTGGTTCCTATTGGTGTCTCGGTAAAAGGTCTGGAATTACCCATTCCATTTATCTGTGGTTTGGACGCCCTTGGCAACCTCTATAGAGGCACTTGCTGGTGACTCAGATCTGCACATCTGTACTCTTGTCAATATGTCTATCTCTTGCAGCACTGTGACTAATATGATGGTGGCAGCCAGGTCCTTCAGGTTTAATGTATGTACTTTCCTTGATGTATCGGGTGGCAGACCGTTTAGGAAAGCTTCAAATACCCTATCCTCCACTTTCTGGAGAATAAATTTGTTTATTTCCACATTCCCTGTCAACTTGTATAACCATTAATCTTTCTTACTCTGTCAACAAAATTTACCACTGATTCACTTTGCCTATACAACACTCCACTCAACTATTCACAACAGAATCTAAAACTGTTTTGCTTCTTATAGTGCTGCCCGAGACCGCAATAAATGTACTCAAATGTAAATGCATTTCTTAAGTTTTCGTGATGCATATGTCCTTGCTCCTCTTATTAAGCCAGTTTCCTTATATTTAGCAACTGCTCATTGTCCATATCCCAGCCTACTAGGTCATCTATAAATGCCTACAGATCCTCCATTGTCTTGTGCAAACCAAACTGGCAGCAGCTGAATCTAATAAAGGACGGCCAAACTGGACAAGTCTCTATCTTCTCGTATAACAACTTGCTGCCTATGCATTTCCATGTTGTCTGCTTTTAACTGAACTAGATGACCTACCAAATATTCGATCACTTCTTGCACAGAAAAACCCTGTGTATCAGACTCAGACATTGTGCAACCTCTACCCACACAAAAATTACAGAAACAACAACAACAGTAATAACATAAGCAATTGTAACACTGACACATGACTTCTAATCATAAGTCATCTTGACTCAGTACACTGTTTAACAAAATGACCAAGTGTTGGCACATGTGACACTTAACTAGTGCCAACTGTGCACATGATACTCCGGCACAACAGGTTGCTTTGTGTGCACTTCACTGGATGCATGACAGTGTAATCCACACCAGTGTTTCTATGGAACTGTGAGCTATCACCAGATTCTTCTGGCTTTACAAACTCCACCATCAAGTTCATAAGACAGTCTTCTTACCTAACCATTCCTCTTGTACCCAAAACAGGAGAGGAAAAAACAATCGGTCTGCATGCCGCACTGTGTTTGTAATGCTGCAAGCTGAAGCTGGTGACATCATCCTCAGTCCAGTCGTCTATGGTACAAATACTTCTGACACGACTGCAAAACAGTTATGCAACCAGAAGTAACATACATGAGTGAAACTATTTTCAAAACATCTTAACATTGCAGAAATAGACAGAATACTGGAGATAGAAAGAAAAATAATCGGAATGTGTATAAAGAGAAATTACAAAGAAAATTAACCCTAGTAACTAACTTTTACTGTAATAGTCAACAAGGAAAAGGAATCGGTAATATGTATGATTTGGAAGAAACACATTTAATTCTCTGGACTCTGATCACGGCAGCAGAAAACAGAATCATGAGGCAATAATAGAAAAATTATTGAACAGTAATATCAACAAAAGGCTTCTCCACTTAGAAAGCAACAAATGACCTCACAAACTCATTTCTGGTATGTGTCATCAGATAAATGGATTGCATTCATTGCAAATCTTGACAAAAATGTAAGTCGTGTAGGTTTTTTAGTATGATAAGACTGAAGCATAATACAGTATTTTAAATACTAATGTTTTTTATTTTTATATTAACTCATCACAAACTTCCCACATGAAATTGCAGTTTAATAGTTTTAGCACAAGTCAGTAACATTTTCATATGAACTTTCTCTTGATGCATAAAGAAAGACTAAATGCATAATACATTAGAAGTCTAGGAGCTTACAAGAAGTGACTGCACTGAAGTAAGGAACTGAAGAGACTGTGGGAAAGTGAAGTCTTTGGTGTGAATTTCGTGGTATATATAAAACAATACTGTTCCATGAAACATCTAGAAGGTTCTATTGGTCAAATTAACAGAGAGAATGATTTCTGCTTTTAATGATAGAGACAAATTTAAATGAAACTATTTTGTTTCATGAATCAGAATTCTTAGTAATGCGATAAAAAGAAAAGATATTTATATATTTGAAAAAAAAATTAAATAATTTGCAAAAAAATTAAATAATTTGCAAAGTATGTTGTGTCACAAGCTTTATAGCAGTTAAATTTGTAAAGTAATCATATGTAAGCAGCTTTTTTTATGAGTGACAATACATCAGTCTTAGAAGAAGAAATAAAAACAAGTTTGTGTTTTATATTTATCATGAAATTTATAGTGTAACTAATTTTTGTAGCAGGACATTATTATGCAGAATCATGTAAAATTATTATTACATAATGGACAAACACAGTACTTCAGCAGTGTACTAATTCACTGCACAAGTACGGAAAAACACGAACCTCATATTTTGTGTCTGAAAAAGAAGCACAAACTTTACTGACCCATCTCGTAAATTTTTCTGGTTGACTTTTTCGATCTCTGCCCCTTTCCTCAACCCCTCCAGTCCTTTTCCTTCAACTCTCTTCCTTACCCTTCAACCCTTCTGACGGGAGAAAGAGCCACTGGCTCCAAATGCTTGCATACCTAGAACCTTTTTTTCTGTGTGTGTTCTGCTGCTGCTTGGTGAATAGTTTTTTATCCATCCAGTTACTTCATAATACTTGGTTTGTTATACATAAGAAAGTACAATAGTCATTGTGATGATACTAGGTGACCAACGCCCTCCCCTCCACCCTCATGGCATAGTAAGGACTCGGATTGTGAAATGTGCCTAACTCAGCAACAGGCTATTGTCACAGATAGTGTGCAGGGATTGGCAAAGTGATGCAGTCAACATGGTGGCCTTGGAGCTGACTCAGACCCTGGGTGGTGAGCACACAGCCAGCACAGGCAGTTGTGACTGCTCAGTAGGAGGCACACCAGTGTATGCAGAAAAAAACATCAGTTCCCAACATGATTGATGGCGATTAAACAGTGGTAGCATCTGCTATCATAAACAGTGACAGATAGGATTTGTGTTTGCCCATAAGGACAGTGATGAACACGAACAGTGTTTGCTTGCACCCCAAGCCACCTTCCCTACCCTCTAACTCCTACCCTTGTAACCACCGCCCCCGGTGTAAAACCTGTCCCATGCACCCTCCCACCACCACCTACTCCAGTCCTGTACCCTGGAAGGTGTATACGATCAAAGGCAGAGCCACGTGTGAAAGCACCCACGTGATTTACCAACTGACCTGCCTACATTATGAAGTTTTCTATGTGGGAATGACCAGCAACAAACTGTCCATTTGCATGAACGGACACAGGCAGACAGTGTTTGTTGGTAATGAGGATCACTCTGTGGCTAAACATGCCTTGGTGCACGGCCAGCACATCTTGGCACAGTGTTACACTGTCCGGGTTATCTGTATACTTCCCACTGACACCAACCTATCAGAACTCTGGAGATGGGAACTTGCCCTTCACTATATCCTCTCTTCCCGTTACCCACCAGGCCTCAACCTCCACTAATTTCAAGTTGCCGCCACTCATACCTCACCTGTCATTCAATAACATCTTTGCCTCTGTACTTCCGCCTCAACTGATATCTCTACCCAAATTCTTTGCCTTTATATATGTCTGCTTGTGTCTGTTATGCACGGATGGATATGTGTGTGTGTGCGAGTGATACCTGTCCATTTTCCCCCCCAAGGTAAGTCTTTCCGCTCCTGGGATTGGAATGACTCCTTACCCTCTCCCTTAAAACCCACATCCTTTAGTCTTTCCCTCTCCTTCCCTCTTTCCTGATGAAGCAACCGTGGGTTGTGAAAGCTTGAAATTTGTGTGTGTGTTTGTGTTTGTTATTATTTCTATCAACGTACCAACGCTTTCGTTTGGAGAGGTACAGAATCTTTGTTTTTAGATATACACTCCTGGAAATTGAAATAAGAACACCGTGAATTCATTGTCCCAGGAAGGGGAAACTTTATTGACACATTCCTGGGGTCAGATACATCACATGATCACACTGACAGAATCACAGGCACATAGACACAGGCAACAGAGCATGCACAATGTCGGCACTAGTACAGTGTATATCCACCTTTCGCAGCAATGCAGGCTGCTATTCTCCCATGGAGACGATCGTAGAGATGCTGGATGTAGTCCTGTGGAACGGCTTGCCATGCCATTTCCACCTGGCGCCTCAGTTGGACCAGCGTTCGTGCTGGACGTGCAGACCGCGTGAGACGACGCTTCATCCAGTCCCAAACATGCTCAATGGGGGACAGATCCGGAGATCTTGCTGGCCAGGGTAGTTGACTTACACCTTCTAGAGCACGTTGGGTGGCACGGGATACATGCGGACGTGCATTGTCCTGTTGGAACAGCAAGTTCCCTTGCCGGTCTAGGAATGGTAGAACGATGGGTTCGATGACGGTTTGGATGTACCGTGCACTATTCAGTGTCCCCTCGACGTTCACCAGTGGTGTACAGCCAGCGTAGGAGATCGCTCCTCACACCATGATGCCGGCCCTGTGTGCTTCGGTCGTATGCAGTCCTGATTGTGGCGCTCACCTGCACGGCGCCAAACACGCATACGACCATCATTGGCACCAAGGCAGAAGCGACTCTCATCGCTGAAGATGACACGTCTCCATCCGTCCCTCCATTCACGCCTGTCGCGACACCACTGGAGGCGGGCTGCACGATGTTGGGGCGTGAGCGGAAGACGGCCTAACGGTGTGCGGGACCATAGCCCAGCTTCATGGAGACGGTTGCGAATGGTCCTCGCCGATACCCCAGGAGCAACAGTGTCCCTAATTTGCTGGGAAGTGGCGGTGCGGTCCCCTACGGCACTGCGTAGGATCCTACGGTCTTGGCGTGCATCCGTGCGTCGCTGCGGTCCGGTCCCAGGTCGACGGGCACGTGCACCTTCCGCCGACCACTGGCGACAACATCGATGTACTGTGGAGACCTCACGCCCCATGTGTTGAGCAATTCGGCGGTACGTCCACCCGGCCTCCCGCATGCCCACTATACGCCCTCGCTCAAAGTCCGTCAACTGCACATACGGTTCACGTCCACACTGTCGCGGCATGCTACCAGTGTTAAAGACTGCGATGGAGCTCCGTATGCCACGGCAAACTGGCTGACACTGACGGCGGCGGTGCACAAATGCTGCGCAGCTAGCGCCATTCGACGGCCAACACCGCGGTTCCTGGTGTGTCCGCTGTGCCGTGCGTGTGATCATTGCTTGTACAGCCCTCTCGCAGTGTCCGGAGCAAGTATGGTGGGTCTGACACACCGGTGTCAATGTGTTCTTTTTTCCATTTCCAGGAGTGTATTTTTCCCACGTGGAATGTTTCCCTCTATTATATTCATCTTATTATTTTTTAAATTATACAGAAATTGTGTGCCCCCCCCCCCCCCCCCCCCCCCCCCCAACACAAGTATACTGATAAAGGGCCAAACATGTCCTTATCACAGTCAAACAATGGAAGATCCACAATGGTATAATGACAATATTATGGAAAGGATAGATTGCTACTGACCATATAGGGAAGACAAGTCACAGACAGGCACAACAAAAAGACTTCTATATATTTGGGCTTTCAACCGAAAGGTCTTCTTCTAAAGTAGAAAACTCTCTCTCTCTCTCTCTCTCTCTCTCTCTCTCTCTCTCTCTCTCTCACACACACACACACACACACACACACACACACACACACGTCAACCATACATGACCACCATCGCTTGCCACTGAGGCCAGACTCTATATGGTGAGCAACAATCTGTCTTTTATGTAGCATCCAAGGAACACACAGCTATGAGAATAATAGTTCAGGCTTACAAAAGGCTTGAAACTTTACCCTTTATCTTAGAAAGATCTTTTGCTGCATGTTAATTAATATCACAATAAAATATCAAACATAATCTGTATTTTAATGTACTTACGATGATGCTCATATGCTATGATAATAAATATCACAATTTTCAGGATCACTATGATTTTGGAATGAGAGCTGTGAAAACAGTTATTGCAGTTGCTGGTAATCTGAAACGTGAAATGCCTGATATGGATGAAAGGCAAATAGTGCTGAGATCTTTGAGAGACGTTAATGTGCCAAAATTTTTAAGAGATGATCTGAAACTTTTTAATGGTACTGTTATTTTCTATCCTCTTATATTGATATTTCCTTAACTGTTTAACTGTTGTGGAACTATTAATATGCAGTGTCATACCTTTCACCAGGCACTGTGGACGTCTTTAATGAGGCAACTTGCCTTTCACTCAGTGACAATGGTGTGTTTATTTGTGTTAAATGGTTGATGCTTGAGTGCTAGGGATGAGTTAACATTAAAATTCAAATTTCTTCCTTAATTTCCCAGTAGCTGTTCAGGGTAAGGTTGCTTAGTTGGAATATTTTTGTGAACTTGCTATTGTGACTGCTTGTTGATTTTAACTTCTTTTTGTTTTTGAATATCCTTCTGTAAAGGCATTAAAGTATAGTTGCCTCTGTAAAGTGTCCTAGGTAGGTGAAGTTTGCTCCCTAACTACACAGAGCGAGACAACTTAGAGATAGTGGAAGTGACAGGAAGCTTAATCCATTTATTTGTACATTTGACTTGGATTTGTTACTTGTCAACAAAGTACTGAATCATAGATTCTGTTATGTATTGTGGTATTTATAAAACAGTACCTCAAGATATGTCTTATACATGAATCCAAATGATTTTATTCATATACAAAGGTATATTTATAATGCTCAATAAATTACCTGCTGCCAAACCTGAAAGATGCAGGATGTGATTAACATTATGCCTTTGTTGCTTTTTGTCCTTGTGAAAATAAGCAATCATTCATCCAGAGGTGTATGTTTGAAGACTCACTTTTCAACACAGTTAGGTTCATAAAGCATTTTGCATTTCTCTTGAGAATGCTTCACTTCCATGAAAACTGAACTTGTGTAAAACTTACCTGCTTAGTGACTTCAGTTTGTTACATCTTAGGCTTTACTCTCTATACAGGTGATGACTAATAATACAGGTTTACAATGTATCGCATTGGTTTAGGGGAAACCAAAACAAACAATTTGATATGAGACACTTGGTCTATAAAGCCGGGAAATAAGCTCAGATTGGACAACAAAAGCTACCTAAGTTACAGTGCTTGCAAGTCATATAAAAAGCCATTTGTAAACATTATGCAGAAACTAATTTTGCTCTAAACTTGTACAAGCACAGTAGTCTCATATTAAGAAGGCCAGAGAAACAAAAGGCTTATTTGTTAATTTTATGCTGTTAAAATTCACAAACTTTTAAGTAAAGTATGCACAAAAGTCAATTTTGTAATTTGCAGGTGCAAAAGCAAGTTGTGTGTAATATTCAAGGACAATTTTGGCGAGACAACGAGATAAGCTTCAAACAGTTAAGACCAACTGAGTCAGTGTTGTGTCACAAAATGCAAAGAAATTCTGGTCATGCGTAAAGGCTGCTAGTGGGAACAAAGTTAATGTCCAGTCACTCGCAGATGAGACAGAAACTGAAATTGAGGATAGCACAAACTGAAATGATCAACTCAATTTTGCTAATGTGTCCTTGCAAAGGAGACCCCAAGAGAATTGCCCTGATGTAATCATCGAACCATTGAAAACATGAGTGAAATAAGAGTTAGTTGTGAAATTTTTCACATTGAACAAATCTCCAGTGACCGACTAAATCACTATCAGATTCTATACTAAAATTGCGGCTGAGTTAGCCCATATTTTAATTATAATCCAACAAAGATCCCTCAAACAAAAACCAAGCCCAGTAATTGGAAGAAAGTACAAATCACAATCGTTTGGATGAAGGGTAGTAGAAATGATCCACAAAACTACTGTCCAATATCCTTGACACCTGTGTATCTTGAACGTTTTCCCAGCGTATTGATTGGTCCATTATATTTCGGGCTTGCAGCCGGATCACGTTGACATCTTGGTGCGATATTTCGGCTAACAAACATGCAGCCATCTTCAGGTGAGTACAAGACTGAAGATTACTGGTGCGCGTCGGTCTTTATATACCGAAAATTGGCGCGGCGGTGCCTGCGCAGTGGAGAAGGCTAATACCGTGCCCCCTATTTAATTTGGCGCGCTCTGCAGCAGAAGTGGGCCGCGCATGCATAGTGGTGTACCTACATTTGCGCTATCTGTCGTAAAGTGCCTTCGCGCAGCTGAGGCGCGGTAGTCGAAAGTATAAAATCAATTTTCGTCAGCCGTCACAAAAGATAGATGTCTATCGTTTCTGGATGTCCTTGTCAATCGTAGAACCGATGGATCTTTGGGACACTCCGTCTACCGGAAGCCCACACACACAGATCTATATTTGCAGGTGACAAGCTGCCACCACCCTGCACAAACCATGGGTTTGCTGCATACTCTGGTGCACCTGGCACATGTGGTATCTGATAAGGACAGCCTTCCTAAAGAATTAGAACATTTGCAATCCGTCTTCAGGGAGAATGGATATTCTACACGCCAAATCTGCACAGCTGTAACAGAGAAGAAATGTAAAGAGAAACAAGAAGAAGAAGACAACGAGGTGGTCAGGTCCAGGGCGTTTCTTCCGTATGTGGGCAACCTCTCCTCTAAAATAGGAAGGATTTTAAAGAAGCATTGTGTTAAAGTGATCTTCCGACCACCTACGAAAATATCGGCTTTGCTTGGCTCTGTGAAGGACGATCTGGGTCTGAGGAAGGCGGGTATTTATAAGATCCCCTGTCAATGTGGCAAATCCTACATTGGCCAAACCACTCGCACAGTACGGGAAAGATGCATGGAGCATGAGCGCCACACACGTCTACTACAGCCTAACAAATCAGCCATAGCAGAACACTGTATTTTGATGGGGCACTCCATGGATTATTGTGGAACAAAAATTTTAGTGACAACTAGATCTTTTTGGGAATCCATTATCAAGGAGTCCGTGCAGATACGATTGGCAAAAGATCTTATTAATCGAGACGGCGGCTTTCAGATGGATAAAGCATGGGATCCTGTAATTTCTTTAATCGCTTCACAGAGACATGGGTCTGCATCTAGTGCGACGGCTGACGAAAATTGATTTTATACTTTCGACTACCGCGCCTCAGCTGCGCGAAGGTGCTTTACGACAGATAGCGCAAATGTAGGTACACCACTACGCATGCGCGGCCCACTTCTGCTGCAGAGCACGCCAAATTAGATAGGGGGCGTGGTATTAGCCTTCTCCACTGCGCAGGCGCCGCCGTGCCAATTTTCGGTATATATAGAACGACGAGCACCGGTAATCTTCAATCTCGTACTCACCTGAAGATGGCTGCATGTTTGTTAGCCGAAATATCATGCCAAGATGTCAACATGATCCGGCTGCAAGCCCGAAATATGATGGATCCTTGACACCAATTTCCTGTAGAATCTCAGAGCATATTCTGAGTTCAAATATAATGGAGATATAGCGAACAGAATGACCTCCTTCAAATCGGCAAGCATGTATTCCAAAACCCTTGATCATATGAAACCCAGCTTGCACTTCTCTCACATTATGCATCAAAAGCTTTCAATGAAGGCAGTTAGGTAGATGCAGTATTTCCTTATTTCATTTCCAAAAAGCATTTGTTTGGCTACCATATCTACATTTACCAGAAGTGCGATCATAGGGGTATCAGGTGAAATCTTTGACTGGATTGAGGATTTTTTTGGTAGGGACAATGCAGCAAGTTATTATTTTGGATGGAGAGTCATTGTGGAAAATATTAGTAACCTCAAACTTCTCTCCTATGATGCAATTATATACATACATCAAAAAAAGTTTTGCATCAGCCTGGTTCTCTAAATTCCAGAAGATAGATGTTGACTGTGGATATTGTATCACAGACACAGTCCCTTTGACTGTTCAGAGATGTCACTAAACCCGCCCGAGGTTGTAAACAACCACACATAAGCAGCACCTATTAGACGGAGTGGTTCTGAAGCCGATCAGTTCCAGTCATTCCACTAGGAAGGAGGTACATGGCTCATGTTGTCTGTATTTCGACCATGCCTAGAAGATCAGTACTGCGATTTGACCACGTCTGCACAGTTACTTTGTGCCAGGAAGGGCTCTGTGTCCAGGTGTCTCTGAGTGGACCAAAGCAATGTTGTTTGGACATGGAGGAAATACAGAGACACAGGAACTGTCGATTACATGCCTCGCTCATGCCACCCAAGAGCTAGTACTGCAGTGGTTGACCACTACCTAAAGATTATGGCTCTGAGGAACCCTGACAGCAATGCCACCATGTTGAAAAAGGTTTTCGAGCATACACAATATGTTGTATTACGACTCAGTCTGTGCACAATAGGGTGCACGATGCACAACTTCACTCCCAATGTCCATGGCAAGGTCCATTTTTGTAACCATGACACCATGCAGCGTTGTACAGATGGGCCCAACAACATGCCAAATGGACCACTCAGGATTGGTATCAGATTCTCTTCAACGATGAGTGTCGCATAGTCCTTCAACCAGACAATCGTTGAAGATGTGTTTGGAGACAACCCAGTCAGACTGAATGCCTTAGACACAATGTCCAGTGAGTGCAGCAAGGTGGAGGTTCTCTGCTGTTTTGGGGTAGCATCATGTGGGGCTGATGTACACCGCTGGTGGTCATGGAAAGTGCCGTAACGGCTGTATGATATGTGAATGCCATCCTCCAACCGGTAGTGCAACCATAGTGGCAGCATATTGGCAAGGTATTCGTCTTCATGGATGACAAGTGACCCCATTGTGCACATCTTGTGAATAACTTCCTGCAGAATAATGACTTTGTTCGACTAGAGTGCCCAGTATGTTCTCCAGACATGAACCCTATTGAACATGCCTGGGATAGATTGAAAAGGGCCGTTTATCAGGGTGTATACGACCTGGGACAACCTGGAGATCCGGGGAAAACCTGAGAATTTTTTCATCCGGGCGGCAAGCGGGAAAAACCCGGGAATTTTTTAGAATTCTGGGAATTTTTAAAAAATGGTTCAAATGGCTCTGAGCGCTATGGGACTTAACACCTGAGGTCATCAGTCCCCTAGAACTTAGAACTACTTAAACCTAACTAACCTAAGGACATCACACACATCCATGCCTGAGGCAGGATTCGAACCTGTGACCATAGCAGTTGCGCGGTTCCGGACTGAAGCGCCTAGAACCGCTCTGCCACAGCGGCCGGCAGGAATTTTTCATTGTTTTAGTTTTTAGTTAAATTTTTGTAACTTTGACTGGTATGAACTAATACTCTAACAAAGAATATTACTGTTTCTTGCTACTGCAGAATAATACTGCAGCAATAAAAAACGAACTAGAGGGAAAAAACGAAAATAAAACTTAAGTTACAAATTAAATGCTCCATATACAACAACAAAACACAGTCTCATACAAGCATCCACCAACAGCAAAATGTGTCAAAGGCTTTAGGAAGACTGTGATGTATCTTAAAGTGTAACATCCGTAAAATAGATCAACATTATGTGTGAAGCTTAGCTTCTCTTGCAGCTTATTAATCTTAGAGACCAATGTTGTATGTAAAAAATTTTCTTTTCTTGTAGCAGCACTTTGTTCATCAATTTAAAACATTACCTTTTCCTATTTGTGTGTTCGCGCTACTGAACAGTGATGTTGCTATTGGCCGACTACATCACGTGTCCTATGCTCTGAATGTCCGCTGTCATTGGCTGGCGAGATTGCTTGACATGATCTACGACTGGCTTACAAAAGTGCATCGCAGTCTCGATTTCAATCCTTCGGAAAGTAACATGCGGTGTTTGGTGGAATTCGAATTTATGCTTCTGTAATACGAAAATATGCAGTGTACATGTTGCTGCACATCAGACATCTTTCCAAAACGTGTTTTTCCCCCCGAGTTTAGTTTTCTAAGTGCCGGGAAATTCTACGCCGGTGTATGAAACCACAACCATTGAAAGGATTGATAAGTGTTACCGTTCCGAGGAAAAGTATACTGTTACTTAACATGGAAAAAGTGTATTTTCATCCGGGAGAAAGTGTATTTTTAACCGGGAAATCTGGGAAAAATCCGGGAATTTTTTTTTCCTCATCCACGTATACAACCTGGTTTATGGGCGATGTGACCCACCAACCCCTCTGAGGGATCTACACCGAATTGCCATTGAGAGTGGGACAATCTGGACCAATAGTGCCTTGATAAACTTGTGGATAGTATGCCATGACGAATACAGGCATGCATTAGTGCAAGAGGACATGTTACTGGGTATTAGAGGTACCAGTGTGTAGAGCAATCTGGACCACCACCTCTGAAGTTCTCGCTGTATGTTGGTACAACATGCAATGTGCGGTTTTCATGAGCAATAAAAAGGGTGGTAATGATGGTTATGTTGATCTCTATTCCAGTTTTCTGTACAGTTTCCAGAACTCTTGGAACTGAGGTGATGCAAAAATTTTTTTTGATGTGTGTGTAAGGGAGTACTCTCTGAAAGAAGCTGCATAAACTTTCAGCCAGACATTAAGATTTCAAAGTAGTGCGAAGATTGGGATCTTGATCTTCAGAAATGTAAAAGAGTGCATTTCAAAAATTAAAAAAAAAGTAGTATCCTATGACTATAAGTGAGTCACTGTCACCTCATACAAATATCTGGGTGTAACACTTTGTAGAGAAATGTAATAGAATGATCACATAGGCTCAGTTGTGGGTAAATCAGGTGGCAGACTTCATTTTATTGGTAGAAATGCAGACATTCTACAAAGGAGACTGCTTACAAATCATTTGTGTCACCCTTTATAGAATATTGTTGAATTGTGTGGGACCCATACCAAATAGCACTAACAGGGGTTATTGAACATATAAAGAGAAAGGCAGCACGAATGGTTACAGGTTTGTCTGGCCTGTGGAAGAGTGTCACAGAGATCCTGAAGAAACTAAACTGGCAAACTGTGGAATATAGGTGTAAACTATCCTGAGAAAGCCCACTTACAAATTCTCAAGAACTACTCTTTCTCTCCGCAGGATGACCACAACAGTCATGTAAAGAAGCTTTAATAGCTATATACACATATGTTAAATGCTTTTGTAATGCCAATATAGTCTGATGATGAGGTGTCACTTCAAAACACGTTCCTAAATAAATAACTTAGTTGTCAACATATTTTGTGACTGGTAGCAGTATCTGAGAACCTTTGCATTCTGGCTTTAAATGGTGACTGGAGGTATACTACAACCCACTATATATCACTCCCATAGGGATTGTTAGGAAAAGATTAGTTTAATTATAGCAGACACAGAAGCATTGAAAGAATCATTTTTCCTGTTCTCCATATGTGAATGGAACGGGAAGAAGCCCAATAACCATTAAAGTAGGACGTACTCTTTGCTATCTCCTTCACAGTATTTTGCAGAGTATAGATGTAGATGTGGAAAGTGTGGTAGGGTATTTTTAATCTTGCATGGTGCACAGGCATTGTAGCTTAAATGATTATGTTGGCCAATTTGCATTCATAGATCACAAGTGTCCTATACCAAATTGTCTCTACTTCCCCTATAACACCATGGTACATTGTAAACAGTAATCATTTACACCATGTATAGGAGAAAGTAACAATGTTGTATTGACACTGATAGTTCCTTATTTGGGGTGGACAGATAACTGCTACGTCAACAACTGGTATGATCTTGCCCAAACTCATTTCTCAGGCTTCAAAACCTCAAACTATTTGCATGTTTATAGCAATGGGAGAAAAACTACAGGAGAAACTGAAAGAAGGAGAAATCCAATTTCAGTTATGCAGTACATTGCTTGCCAATCAAACTATACACATACAATCCCATAGAAATGTCTTTTCATTGAAAGTGCTGACTGCGTGACTGGTGAAATAATGAATAAAATGCAGTTTTTTGTTGTTTAAAAGTTTGCGTGTGAGTCAATTGATCTCTCTGGCATGCTACTGAGGCAGTGCATACTACTATGAAATGTTAGAGTGGGTTCATACTTGATATTTTAAACCTGTGTATTTTAATTTCTCATACTTTCTGCTCAGTGTAACTGAATGAAACATGTTAATAGTGGTGTTTCATCTGTCTTGGGTTGGAGAACTTTTAGAAATGTATAAAACAGAACTGAAAACAGCCAGTAAAAAAATACATTCCTTTTACGTTTTCTGTGCTGCACTTTTGAGTTGCTTTTTAAGTAAATTGTATTCTAAGAAGAAGAGTGTGATGATGTGTAGATGTATAGTCACAAGAAATTTAATTAACAAATACAAATATGAACACTTCAAAGAACTGTGACTGACACCCAAACAACAGGGACTGATGCATTGAGAATAGATGCATTGAGAATAGAAAATAGTGCATTGAGAATGGCTAGCTACTAGCTGAAATCTGGATTTGCATAATAAAATCTAAAAAAGGATGACTGATCGCTGCACTCTATAATTTGTAAGCCAAAAAATGATGTAAATTCAGTGTATAATTTTTGTTGTATAGGTGGTGAAATAATATTTTTTTTTACAGAAATGCATTCAGACACCTATGGTGAAGACAGCTTATCAGTATTATTTTGTTGTGAATGTAGGGGACTAGGATAAATCATGGGCACTTTGTATATGTTTCAACTCTTGTTCAGTTATAATATGAGAATCTTGTGCATATGATTTGGCAGGAACATACAAATCATACAGGTAACTGGTATTTGTGCTTGCCACCATAGATGTGGTAAATTTGTCACTGAAGAAAGGAGAAACAGTTCTATTTCTTAATTTTCCATCTACTATTCGACCTATTTCACATTCAGATAGTTTAAAATTTCCTTTCTACCACAAACTTATGAGCCTGAAGTGGAAAATGTGTTGGAAGAGTGGAAGAAGAAGAACCCAGCAAGCCCTCCACAGACCCTGATTTATTGAAGGAGAAGGAAGAACTTCTATGGTGAAGACTACAGCTTGGAAGCTGTATTATGTCACAGTGACAACTGTCTTCCTTCTATTCCTGTTGGCCATGCAATTTTCAAGATGTACTCTTACACCAATATGGCAGTCCTTTTTGATTTGATCAAATATGCTCAACTCAAGGGGAAAATTTGGTGTGAATTAAATGCCAACTCTTTAGAATTTATGTGGAACAGTAGTGATAGGAAATCAAATTATATTTCAGCAGACTGGCATGCAAAAAATTTTAACACTGGTAAGAAAAATGTTGTTGCTGAATGGAGAAGGGCAAGCCTTTAAGTATTTAAAGAGAGACTTTACTTACGTTAATTGATACAGCAGTTGAGGAAGGTATTTTCATTGGGCCACAAATTTTACAATTTGTATAGGTCCTGCATTGTACCAGATTTTGGATGCGAAAGAAAAGCAAACTTGGGAAACGTTCACGAATTTTTAGGCAACCAAAGAGATGAAAACTACAGTCATTTCTTGCTAGTACTTCTGCAAAAGTACCATCGACATGAATGCAACATGTCCTTTAAAATCTATTTTTTACACTCACACAGAGACATTTTCTCTCCTAGTTGTGGAGATGTCAGCATAGAGCATGGAGAAAGGGTGCATAGGGTGTTTTTGTTCCATTGCAGAGGTATCAGGGCCATTTCAATGAAGCATTGCTTGAGGATTACTGATGGTCTTTGTGTAAGGATGCTTTGGAACTCACTCACTAGAGACAAACCAAACGTCAGTGATCTCATAAAGCCACTACATGATTTTCTTCAGGCCCAACCAACTGCCAGGTATTTTGCCATCAATTTAGAACTCTTAGAATGGTACTGCTATTTAAAAAAGTGAAATGGCCTTTCAATTTTGTTGGGATATGTAATTAAAACATATTGTTCCCTCTTAAACCGTCATAATAAAATATCATAGGAACTAGAAATAACAAATATTTTTCTTTTTGACTTTCCATTTTATCAACACAAAAATAACAAGATTATGCTCATAAAGTGAAGGAAACATTAAAAAATTGTGGGGCAATGTAACAAGCACAGGAGAGGGCAAGCTGCTTGGAAAAGTCTGCACCTTTTTGCAGTTGAAAACACAACCCATTCTGAGCAGTTAGTCATGACAGATCAGGTAATTACTTTGTGCTCGACATGCCATGTAGCAAGTTCATCTGCAGCAGCCAACTGGTTTAAACATATATTTACCATTTATTTATGTACTATTTGCTTTAGATATATCCAACTTTTAGAAAATTGTAATAGTTCATAGGTTAAAAGTTTTTGTATTGTTTGTATAAAAATATATGTCAAGCAAGAAATGCAGTATTTTGATGCAGTATTAGATCTCATACTTTCAATACGTGTCTGAGAACATTTTTAATAAACTGTCCTTTAGGAATAGTCTCAGACTTGTTCCCACGAATGGTAGAACAAGCTATTGATTATGGAGAAATGGAAAAGGCCATCTGCAAGTCTTGTCTTGTCCTACAAATGGAAGTTGTTCCAGGTAAGAAAGCAACCAACTGTTATATTTTCTTTTGGTGTAGCATACTTTCTAAAGCCTCCATTTAGTGTCAGTTTTGTGAAAGTGGTGAAAGGAAACCCATGGATGGCTTCATTAAAAAATGATTTGGTAATAAAAATTCTAGACATGCTGTTCGTGAACCCCTTATGTTCTGTTAATGTTCACTTGTTAAAACTACACTTGCATTACTCCACATTAACACAGTTTTAGAAGTTTTGTTATGTACTTATACTCTATATTATTTATTTATTTCTCCATATAAACATCTTTACAGCTTGTGGAATAAATCACTGTTTTATAAATATTGTATGTGAGTAAATGCACAAACATGGATATGTGTGTGTGTGTGTGTGTGTGCACACCCCCTAACACACACACACACACACACACACACACACACACACACACACACACACTCTTACTCTTATGTAAAGTACAGAAAAGTGATACTGTAGTAAATAAACTGTTTTTGGCTTGCAGCAGCAAATTTTAAACTATCGTATTTCAATTCATGTATTTCGCATGTTCTAAAAATAATAATGTATTTCACATGCTCTAAAAGTGCTGCTACTGAGAAGAAATAGTGATCTATTAAGTAAGGCCTTATGTTTGTAGGGATGTGTTGGAATGACAAACAACTGAGGAATTTCGGTAATTCCTCTGTTGTTTGAATCTACATCATAATTCTGCGTTAGGAGACCCAAAATGGTAAAGTATGTTGGAAAATGGATCTCAGCTGGTATCAATAAAGTGTACCTGGTGAACGAATGAAAATCAAACTAGATAAGGCATACTATGCCTGCAGAAAAATGTACATCTCAGTATATGTACCAATGAATACCAAATCAAGACACTATAATACAGTAGTCAGACCATGAGCCCTCTGTGCAGCAGACTACCTACCACTAAGCAAGTAGACCCCAATACGAATCCATAGTTACAAGAAATGAAATTCCTGCGAAAAACCAAGGGTCCTACCATATGGGAGACATGAACTCTACCAACACCAGGAAAAACCTCTTCGATAAAGATGATGAATTGTTTTCAGTTGCCACCTGTACAGAATGGATCCCCATAGATTATCCTACAAGATTTTCAAAGTAGTCAACCAGGGTAAACCCACTGGATCTCTGTGGACCAAAAAATTGGAAAAAGACTTTGCAGAACTTCATATCAGGCATGCCTTAGTAACAACAGTGACAAATATTTTTATATTGAAACCATTGTGATCCAATCTGGAGCATGATGGTCTTGGAAGATCATAAACTTAGCCTCATCACTTGTCAACAGTAATGGTCTTGCAAAGTATTCTGGGGGAGTTGCTTCAAAGTGTAGCATGCTTCCATTTTCCTCTCTTCTTGCTGGTAGAATCAGAACTCCCCAATGCATCAATTTGGCAGCTACCTTTCTTGTTGCCAAAACTCCTGTTAAAATTTTCTGAACCTAGCTCCCTAACAGTCTAGTTAAGGTTGCAGTATGTTCGATGGCTTGTTATTGGTCTTTAAGCTCAAGTCTCCAAATTTTCTTAATATTTTCCTCTGTTCACGCAGTTAGTGCATATTCGAAGTGGTTTGCTGTCAATCAATATGTTATTTTGAAAGGATAAAACTACTCTTATAGTTGAGTTTTCCATTGTGTCTTCTTTGTATGCTATTTTCAATATGACAACAGTTTCTGTGGAGTTGTTATAGCAGAAAGCAAAATTTCAGCCACACTTTGTTCATTTAACCCGCCATCATAAAAAAATGAGGGAGGGGGTGGGGGGGGGGGGACCTGCTATAAGCAGGTCTGAATTTGTAGGAGCTGTGTGTGACATCCCTCATGAGAAAAATGTGTACGGTAATGGTATGTAGAGAGGCACATAATTTTGTATCATGTTTAATGCTCCTTAAACTCTTGTATCAAGTGAGATAACGCAACAAATAAATGGAATGATATACTTGTAATGGCATTTAGAAGCTCTTGGAAAGATGAGTGCAGTGCTATAAAGCTAGTTAATCACAAGATTGAAAGTTTTTTCAGTGAAATCTGAGAAAAGTGCAGAAATTGAAATAATAGGTGTCTGGAGTTGCTTGTTGTGGCATAAACACAGAAATGTGGAGCACTCATTCTGCTTGTTTCAACAAAACCTGTCCACTAAAAAATGAGTATCTCCAAACATCTGATATGGTTTTCTAAGAGACAATAAGGATATAAATCCATTTACAGAAGTCATAACTCACCTGCATCAATGTCGTATAAATTAGGGCCAGGAGGAAAAGTGTTTTATCTTAGTGACAAAGGTGTAGCTTCTAGTTTCTTATAACAACTGAGCCTGGTGTGAGAGCTCCACATGGTGGTGTCTTCAGTGCAATAGCTGAGTCCTTCTGCCTTGGGTTTCAATTGGAGCATTTTTCTTGGATAAATTTTATGGAATTGGTGGTGTATAGCTTTAATGAATATTGTTGTTGTTGTGGTCTTCAGTCCAGAGACTGGTTTGATGCAGCTATCCATGCTACTCTATCCTCTTCAAGCTCCTTCATCTCCCAGTACCTACTGCAACCTACATCCTTCCGAATATGCTTAGTGTATTCATCTCTTGGTTTCCCTCTACGATTTTTACCCTCCACGCTGCCCTCCAATACTAAATTGGTGATCCCTTGATGCCTCAGAATATGTCCTACCAACCCATCCGTTCTTCTAGTCTAGTTGTGGCACAAATTTCTCTTCTCCCCAATTCTATTCAATACCTCCTTATTAGTTATGGAATCTACCCATCTAATCTTCAGCATTCTTCTGTAGCACCACATTTCGAAAGCTTCTATTCTCTTCTTGTCCAAACTATTTATCATCCACGTTTCACTTCCATACATGGCTACACTCCATACAAATACTTTCAGAAACGACTTCCTGACACTTAAATCTATACTCGATGTTAACAAATTTCTCTTCTTCAGAAACACTTTCCTTGCCATTGCCAGCCTACATTTTATATTCTCTCTACTTCGACCATCAGCAGTTATTTTGCTCCAAAATAGCAAAACTCCTTTACTACTTTAAGCATTTCATTTCCTAATTTAATTCCCTCAGCATCACCCAATTTAATTCGACCACATTCCATTATCCTTGTTTTGCTTTTGTTGATGTTCATCTGATATCCTCCTTTCAAGACCCTGTCCATTCCGTTCAGCCGCTCTTCCAGGTCCTGTGCTCTCTCTGACAGAATTACAGCGTCATCAGTGAATTTCAAAGTTTTTATTTCTTCTCAATGGATTTTAATCCCTACTCTGAATTTTTCTTGTGTTTCCTTTACTGTTTGCTCAATATACAGATGGAATAACATCGGGGGTAGGCTACAACCCTGTCTCACTCCCTTCCCAACCGCCGCTTTCCTTTCATGCCCCTCGACTCTTATAACTGGCATCTGGTTTCTGTAAAAATTGTAAATAGCCTTTCGCTCCATGTATTTTACCCCTGCCACCTTTAGCATTTGAAAGAGAGTATTCCAGTCAACATTGACAAAAGCTTTCTCTAAGTCTACAAATGCTAGAAATGTAGGTTTGCCTTTCCTTAATCTATTTTATAAGATAAGTGGTAGGGTCAGTATTGCCTCACGTGTTCCAACATTTCTGTGGAATCCAAACTGATCTTCCCCAAGGTTGGATTCTACCAGTTTTTTCATTCGTCTATAAAGAATTCATGTTAGTATTTTGCAGGCGTGGCTTATTAAACTGATAGTACAGTAATTTTCACATCTGTCAACACCTGGTTTCTTTGGGATTGGAATTATTATATTCTTATTTAAGTCTGAGGGTATTTCGCCTGTCTCATACATCTTGCTCACCAGATGGTAGAGTTTTGTCAGGACTGGCTCTCCCAAGGCTGTCAGTAGTTCTAATGGAATGCTGTCTATTCCGGGGGCCTTGTTTCAACTCAGGTCTTTCAGTGCTCTGTCAAACTCTTCACGCAGTATCATATCTCCCATTTCATCTTCATCTACCTCCTCTTCCATTTCCAAAATATTGTCCTCAAATACATCGCCCTTGTATAGACCCTCTATATACTCCTTCCATCTTTCTGCTTTCCCTTCTTTGCTTAGAACTGGGTTTCCATTTGAGCTCTTGATATTCAAGCAAGTGGTTCTCTTTTCTCCAAAGATCTCTTTAATTTTCCTGTAGGCAGTATATATCTTACCGTTAGTGATACACGCCTCTACATCCTTACATTTGTTCTCTAGCCATCCCTACTTAGCCATTTTTCACTTCCTGTCAATCTCATATTTGAGATGTTTGTATTCCTTTTTGCCTGCTTCATTTACTGCATTTTTCGCCTTTCATCAGTTAAATTCAATATCTCTTCTGTTACCCAAGGATTTCTACTAGCCCTTGTCTTTTTACCTACTTGATACCGTTAGTGATACACGCCTCTACATCCTTACATTTGTTCTCTAGCCATCCCTACTTAGCCATTTTTCACTTCCTGTCAATCTCATATTTGAGATGTTTGTATTCCTTTTTGCCTGCTTCATTTACTGCATTTTTCGCCTTTCATCAGTTAAATTCAATATCTCTTCTGTTACCCAAGGATTTCTACTAGCCCTTGTCTTTTTACCTACTTGATCCTCTGCTGCCTTCACTACTTCATCTCTCAAAACTACCCATTCTTCTTCTACTGTATTTCTTTCCTCCCTTCTTGTCAATCATTCCCTAATGCTCTCCCTGAAGCTCTCTACAACCTCTGGTTCTGTCAGTTTATCCAGATCCCATCTCCTTAAATTCCCACCTTTTTGCAGTTTCTTCAGTTTTAATTTACAGTTCATAACCAATAGATTGTGGTCAGAGTCCACATCTGCCCTGGAAATGTCTTACAATTTAAAACCTGTTTCCTAAATCTCTGTCTTACCATTATATAATCCATCTTACACCTTCCAGTATTTCCTGGCTTCTTCCATGTATAAAACCTTCTTTAATGATTCTTGAACCAAGTGTTAGATATGATTAAGTTATGCTCTGTGCAAAATTCTACCAGGTAGCTCCCTCCTTCATTCCTAACCCCCATTCCATATTCACATACTACTTTTCCTTCTCTTCCTTTTCCTACTATCGAATTCCAGTCACCCATGACTATTAAATTTTCGTCTCCCTTCACTATCTGAATAATTTCTTTTATCTCATCATACATTTCTTCAATTTCTTCGTCATCTGCAGAGCTAGTTGGCATATAAACTTGTACTGCTGTAGTAGGTGTGGGCTTCGTATCTATCTTGGCCACAATAGTGCGTTCAGTATGCTGTTTGTAGTAGCTTACCCGCATTCCTATTTTCCTATTCATTATTAAACCTACTCCTGCATTACCCCTATTTGATTTTGTGTTTATAACCCTGTATTCACCCGACCAGTTGCCTTGTTCCTCCTGCCACCGAACTTGACTAATTCCCAGTATATCTAACTTTAACCTATCCATTTCCTTTTTTAAATTTTCTAACCTACCTGCTAAGTAAAGGGATCTTACATTCCACGCGCTGACCTGTAGAACGCCAGTTTTCTTTCTCCTGATAACAGTGTCCTCCTGAGTATTCCCCGCCCAGAGATCTGAATGGGGGACTATTTTACCTCTGGCATATTTTACCCAAGAGGACGCCATTATCATTTAACTATACGGTAAAGCTGCGTGCCCTTGGGAAAAATTACAGATGTAGTTTCCCCTTGCTTTCAGCCGTTCGCAGTACCAGCACAGCAAGGCCGTTTTTGTTAGTGTTCTTCATTTGAAAATATAAAAATTGAGGAGAAAAGAAATTTGTGGCGTGACATGACTAGAAGAAGGGATGGGTTGATAGGACATGTTCTGACACATCAAGGGATCACCAGTTTAGTATTATAGGGAAATTGAGAGTAAAAATCATAAAGGAAGACTAAGTGAATTGCGAATTGTGTTTTATTCATCTCATGACGTACATTTGCAATCCATTTGGTTTGTGTACAGGAGACATGTCAGAAATTTATAAAACAATTACAATGATTTTTACATTAATAAATAATAGCACTATAATAAATAATAGCACTAAAAGATAACACATTGTACCCAGCTCAAATTTCCAGTTTGTCCTGCATGAATTCATCCACTGAGTAATAACACTTCAGTGTCAGCGCCTCATATAGTTTTCTTTTAAGTGAACCTAAATTCACCTGCATCAACTTGTTCCCTTTTAATTTATTACAAATTTTCTTTCCCATGTATTGAGGTCCGTGGGCATACGGTCTGAGGCAGTGGGTGGGGAGCATGAAGTTTTCTTTGTTTCTGGTATCATGTGAATGGACAAAACCGTTTCCCACAAATAATTCATGTCTGGTGTACAAAAATATAATAATCTCATATATGTATAAGGACGGCAGAGTTAATATTTTAAGTTTTCTAAATAATGGTCGACATGATGCTTTGTGATTTGCAGTGCACATATTTCGTATGATTTTTTTCTGTATTTTTAGTATCCACACTATGTTTGTCGCGTTGTGTCATTTGCCGTTGACAAATTTGCATTGCAAATGCAAAGCTCCTCAGTTTGTTTGCCAGGTATTCAATGTGTGCCTGCCAGCTCAAATTTTTATCTACATTTAAACCTAAGAATTTGACTGAGTCAACTTCTTCCATACCTTGGTTGTTATGTACAATGTTAATCTGCTCACATTTTGACTGTTTGGTTCTGAACTGCATCATGTGAGTCTTAGATATGTTTAGATTCGACCCATTTAGCTGAAACCAAGTTTCTAAGGTACTGAGGGTACTGATGACAAATGTGGGAATTTTTTCCGAGTCCTGATCTTCAACTAAGACAGAAGTATCATCTGCGAACAGAACTGATGGGGAGCTGATATTTAATGGTAAGTCATTTACATAAAAGATAAATAGGATTGGGCCTAATATGGATCCTTGTGGAACAGCCTGAGATATTTTTTACCAGTCAGAAAAATAATATGTGCCATTTGATGAAATGCTAACTCTTTGCTTTATGTTGGATAAGTAGGAGTTAAGCCATTGTAGGGCACTGCTGCTAATGCCATACTTTTCAAGTTTGTAAACAAGCAATGCATGGTTTACGGAATCAAATGCCTTTGTGAGGTCGCAGAAAATTCCTGCCACCTTATTTCTCTTGTCTAATGATGTGCTTATTTTCTCAATGAAACTGCTTACTGCATCAATGGTGTTTTTACCCTGCTGAAAACCAAATTGATTGTTTAGAATAACAGAATATTTTGCAATGAAGTTTTGGATTTGTGCAATAGCAAGTTTTTCAGATATTTTAGATAGGACTGGGAGAACGGAGATAGGACAATAATTTCCCATGATCTCTCTTGATCCCTTCTTGAAGATTGGTTTGACTTCAGCATATTTCAGTACCTCTGGGAAACAGCCCTCTTCAAAACATTGATTTATTACTGAGCTAGTGGGTTTGCAATTCTATTGTGTACCACTTTAATAACTTTGGTGGGTATTCCATCCCAACCTGCAGATTTTTTTTTTCTTAATGTTTGAATAGCATTTTCTACATCCTCTACAGAAACTTTTGAGAATTTTGTAAAGTTTTAATAGTTTTTGCCTGGGCCAAAGGGATTTACTTTGTTGTGATAATCTCTTACATCTACATCAGACTTTGCTACATTTATAATAAATTCATTAAGGTACTCTGGTATTTGAGCTGTATTACAATAGTATTTCCTTCAATGTCAACTTCTGAAATTTCTTGGTTACAGGCTTTAACACCAAACTCAGATTTAATGACAGACCACATAGCCTTTGTCTTATTTTTATGATTTAAAATTAGCCTGTTATTTGCCAGTTGTTTTGCTGCCTTGACAACTCTTTTAAATATGGTTTTATATAGTCTAACATATTTAATGAAATCAATATCTTTATTATATTTTAGTTCTCTGTGCAGTTGCCTTTTCCTTACACTGGAAATTTTTATGCCCTGGGTAATCCACTTAACTGTATTTGTTATTTTACTGCTGCAGAATCTAGATAGAAATGTTTCATCAAAGTCTCCAAGAAAACTGTTTAGGTATTTCTCAAAGTTTTTGTCACTTGAGTTACAATAATCAAAAGGCCATGTTTTTATCTCTTAGCTTCTCACTAAATGTTAGCAAGTTTTATTTGCTAAAATTCATGCTCATATGGGTTCTCACATGTGAAATGTTCCTGTCTGTCTGTCTGTGGCAGCTCAATGAACAATGCACAATGATCTGAAATACCTAGATCTAGACAAAATTTATACACATCTTCATATACATAATTAGTTAGAACTTTGTCAATGCACAGAACACGATGGAGAGGCTTGTGTTCCCGACAGACCCAGCCAGTGGCTGTAAGCTGTCCAAGATGATGATGATGATTGTCAATGCATGTTGCTGATTGACATTGTCTCTGGTGGGTTCAAAGAAATTCAATTTGAAACCATGTTTCTTTACTAAGTCAGTGAAACTTGACGCGTGGCTACTATCACATGTGATATCAATATTAAAATCAGCAGCTATTACAACTTTTTTCTTTTTTTCTCTTCAAAGGTCTTCTAGCATAATTTGAATCTTAGATAAGAATAGTTCTGTTGTTGATGTCCTAGGAATTCTGTATATTGAGATTATTATAACATTTGCTAGTGAGTCCGCAATTTCTACACAACAGCTCTTGAACGTACATTCTTCATTTAAATAATTAAAAAAAAACAGCTTCTGGTCTCATAATTTATATCACTATGTAGAAGTATACATGAGCCTCCACGTGACTTGTTTTTTCTGCAAAAGCTACTTCCTAATCCGAAGTTCCCTATTTCGTTTAGAATTTTAATTGTGTCTTCAGTAAACCAGTGCTCATTTAAACAAACAACTTTAACATTTCCACATTCTGACAGAATGATTTGCAATTCATCTATTTTGGAGCTTTTATTGTTAGAAGCATCAATGTTTAAGCCATTAATATTCCAGTAGATAACATACCTACTTTGACTATCACTTACAGTTAGCACATCTCCTGCCAGATAATGGTTTGGTTCTGTCTTTCTTAATGCTACACAAGTTTTTTCACCCCCATCACTACTTATAAGTTTCCCTTATTTTTTATGAGCTGGCAAGTATCTACGAACATCTTACTGAATATTTTTGAGCCCAACCTATTCAGATGTAGACCATCTTTGACAAGTCACTTTGCACTTAGAAATTTGTTGGGATCCTAGTTTATTGCACTGTTCTTTAATATTGCTGTTTATTCTCACTCACCGATCTTCTGTACACAATGCCACATATTATTATTCTGGAATTCGGGTAGAGTCTTCTGGCCAGTCAGATGAGGTTTCTAGGAGATGAAAACAGTTAGCAGATTCAGGAGGCTGCAGATTGCAGTAGATACTCGGAGATGAAGAGGCTTGCACAGGATAGAGTAACATGGAAAACTACATCAAACCAGTCTTTGGACTGAAGACCACAACACCAACATGCATAAAATGCATGCATTTATAATGGAGAAAATCAGAGATTACCATCATCTCTCTCACATCTACAGTCATCAAGAAGTTGTATATCATTTCTGTTCCCAATTTCATTCTTAATAATGCTCCAAGTCACCTTTGTTTTTTTTAATACTTGATTAGAAGTAGTCCTCTGAGTTAGATAAAGATCTCTGTTCATCACAGATATGCCATATGTCTGTCATACTTTCTCGTGGCTTCCAATGTAGTTGTTCATGACCAGTTGCAAAGAAAACTGGATTCTTAGTGCTGTAAGAATATTTTTAGGAAAGAATTAAATTTTAAACTGCTGTGTGTCCATTGTAAACTCTGTATCTTAGTAAGCATTATTCTTTAAAAGGTGTTGTTGACCCACCTGCAGCAGGAATGAAGTTGGTCATATGACTAGGTACAGCAACATTTGTGTTCAAAGTATTTTGCATTGTTACCCTGTAGCATAGACGGCCATAATAGCATGCTGTTAACATCAATAGATTTATTGATGATGAGATGGAGGAAGAAGAAAATATTGATTTAAAAGGTGATGGAATGTACAATTACTACATTACATGTTGACTAAGTTGATTGTGGGCAAATTTTGGAAGGGGGAAACTATGCGAAGCAGAACAAAAGAGTCAAAGTGCACACAAAAAATGCCCCATTGTTAATGTGGATAAAAGTATTATTAAGCAGCAATTTCACTAATGAAGTATAGTCTGTATCAAGAAATGGAGTACTCCGAAAATTTTGAACTGTCTCTCCTAAAGAACTGGACTGGAAGGCTAGCAAGAAAACACTGGGAAAAATGTTGTGCCTATGATATTTGCATTTAAAAGGTGACAGAATAAAAGAGTCACCATGTGTGAGTTAGTTGACAGTTTCAAAAAAGGCATACTGCTTTTCTTTTTACAAAAATGACACATCAGAATTAAAACAGTCATTAGTGTACTCAGATGAAGTGTATGCTCATACTCACTACACTATGAGTAAAAGTCACATATTTGTGTTCTTTCTGGATCCTTGATTTCTATAGGAACATATGGATGAAACTACTTGTACACTATGTCTCTGAAGGCAGTGTTTTTCACCTCTCATACTTTCACTTCTCTTTTTCTTTCTTCATTTTATAGCTGAAGTTTTGTCACTGTAAACTTCACAATTTCTCGTACTAGGTCTTGCTCTGCTATAAATATGATAGGGAAGACTAAGAATACAGTGACATTGAAAAATGTCAGAGACAATTGAAAATTAATTACGTGTTCTTTCACTTCTGTTACAGAATTTGTGAAAAAATGTATACAGTTGTATGAGACAACTGTTGTGCGTCATGGACTGATGCTGGTTGGCCCTGCTGGTGGTGGAAAGACAAAGGTAATAAATGTTACTACATCTAAAAGTGAATAAAGATTAAGCAACACAGCTTTCATGGTATGCACTCTAAAGTTTTTTTAGATGTACTTACATTACTAACTGATATAGGTACATTTGATCCACACGAGATGAAACGCCAGAGATGGCTAAACTGATGTGATTCATTTCTTAAACAAATAAGGCTTCACCAAAATCTCATGTTTCACTTTTTCACTGCAGCATTAGATTGAAGAGTTCATAGCAAAAAGAACATGTTATTCTTAATGAACAGAAATCGTCAAATGTTATGTATCTTCAGGTGTACGCCAATGAAGTGTTATAGGACCATTTCTGTCCATAGTATATGTAAATGACTGAAAGGATAATGTCAAAATCTTCATAGAGCTGTTTATGGATGATATTGTATGCAGAGGAGTCATAACACTAGAAAATTGGTTGCAGAATGCAAGAAAACAGCAGAGAATCAGTACTTGGTGCAGGTATTTACAACTGACCCCCAAATTAAAGAAATGTAATTTAGTGTGGTGGAAAGACCCATTTTTGTGTGTTTTCACAACTGCCAAACAATATATAGAAATAATAAAATTGATTAAATATCTGAGCGTATGCATTCAGAGTAATTTAAAGTGGAACCTCGTGTTGCTCGTGAAGATTTGTTGATTTGGGGGGAGAGGGCCAAACAGTGAGGCCATTGGTCGCACCAAATTAGGGGAGGATGTGGAAGGAAGTTGGCCACATCCTTTCAAAGGAGCTATCATGACATTTGACTGAAGTGATTTAGGGAAGTCACAGAAAACCTAAATCAGTAAGGCCAGACACCTGTTTGAACCGTCATCCTCCCGAGTATGAGTCCAATGTGCTAAACTCTCTGTGTCACCTTGCTCGGTAGCTCATGAAGGAAAGACAATGTTGTTACCACCAGTATCTGTAACACAAGTGACAGTGTCTAGTCACATTATTTCCGTAAGACACTAAAGTTTTATTGAGATAAGTTAATTCAGATCTGTGTAATAACAGCCTGAAACTCGTGGGCTTTTCAGAATAGGTTCCAGTGTGCATGCATACATATTGCTTGGTAGAATATTTTGTGTTGTCTTGTTTGAGGCGTATGCAGCCTGAAGGTTGCTCTAGCTGAACAACTGGATGCCAGTGGAAGATAAATAATACCGATTAATCTGACACTGAAGGATTATGTTTAGCAGGAAACTCTTTATTCAATGAGAGTAGGAGGCTAATTGAATTGTAAACTAGAGTGACAGTAGAGAATGCATGGAGAAGGTAGAAGCACGTGTGTGTGTGTGTGTGTGTGTGTGTGTGTGTGTGTGTGTGTGTGTGTGTGTGTGTGGTGGGGGGGGGGGGGGGGGGTGTAGTGGTCCTGGCTGACGGGCTCAGAACTCTTTTGACAGCCACAATTCACTTATTACTCATGAAACACAGCACATATAGCAGCCAGTTTGGAACTACTTTGACAGTGTCAGTATCGAGAAGCCAGGCAGGGAAGTGGACACAGCATCCAGAGCGAGTCATCCGAATCAGTGGATGTTCTGCAGGCAGCTGCTGCAGTTGGTGGTGCTTGTGGTTGGGCATCTTGTTCAGACAGGTGCCAATGTCTCCATTGTGAAGTACATGGTGATGCCCTTGAAAAGTGTACAGAGGGTTGACTCTGTTCGAAGAAAGTCATTGACCTGCTATTCACCAATATGTCCATTGTCTGCATACTTCTCCATGACACATGGTACAGGCGAGTATACCGAGATTGTAAGATTTGTCTTACGCCGTCAGTGTGGAGCATGCCATTAGACTAGTGATCCAGGTCCTGATGCACGTAACAAAGTGGTGTGCTTTGATGTGATGCCTTTGGAGGATGTGTCTGTGTGACATGGTTCCACAGATCCAGCTGGTCTTGCGAGGATGTTTACAGCGTATCAGCATTGACGAATTTCCCAGGCAGATGCAGTGTCTCTCTGTAGACCAACTCCATGGCTGAAGAATAGATCTCAGGTTGATAAGTTGTTCATAGGCCAAGTATAACCTTTGGAAGAGCCAAAGTTCATGTGTTTACATAGCAATGAGCACTGTCGTCAAGGAATGGTACCAGCATTCAACCATGCAATTGCTAGTGGGATGGTAATTGGTGGTCTTGTGATGGACATACATCTACATCTACATCTACATCTACAGCTACATCTACATGGTTACTCTGCAATTCACACTTAAGTGCCTGGCAGAGGGTTCATCGAAACATTTTCATACTACTACTCTACCATTCCACTGTTGAAAGGCGCATGGGATAATGGAACACCTAAATCTTTCCATTCAAACTGTGATTTCTCTTATTTTATTATGATGATCATTTATCCCTATTTAGGTGGGTGTCAACAAAATATTTTCGCATCTGGAAGAGAAAGTTGGTGATTGAAATTTCGTAAATAGATGTTGCCGCAAAGAAAACCACCTTTGTTTCACTTACTGCCACCGCAACTCACATTTCATATCAGTGACACTCTTACCCCTATTGCGCGATAATGCGAAACGCGCTTGCCCCTCTTGGCATCCTTTTGATGTCCTCTGTCAATCCTACCTGGTAAGGATCCCACACCATGCAGCAATATTCCAACAGAGAGCGGACAAGTGTAGTGTAGGCTGTCTCTTTAGTTGGTTTCTCGCATCTTCTAAGTTTTCTGCCAACAAAGCGTAGTCTTTGTTTTGCCTTCCCCACAATATTATCTATGTGGTCTTTCCAATTTAAGTTGCTTGTAATTGTAATTCCTAGGTATTTAGTTGAATTGACAGCCCTTAGATTTGTGCGGTTTATCGTATACCCAAAATTTATCGGATTTCTTGTAGTACCCATGTGGATGATCCCACACTTTTCTTAATTTTAGTGCCAATTGCCACTTTTCACACCATACAGAAATTCTCTCTAGATCATTTTGTGATTGGAATTGATCGTCTGATGATTTAAATTACAGCCTGAAAACTTGACAAACTGTGCAAATAGGTCCAAATCAAACTTATTTCCCAGTCGATAGTGAAGTGCTGGGCGTCCAAATCTCGCTAATCGTGCTGACACAAAGGTAAAGGCTTAGCATTTCAGTGGTAATATCAGTTGGCACTGCCTGTGTCCAGCCAGTGAAAAGATCAATTATTATGGAAAGGTAGCATCAACTGTTTGATGAGCAAGTGGTCCTGCAACATCTAGATATATGTGGATAAAACATACAGTTGTGTCTGGAAAGTCATCAGTAGGGGTATTTATATGGTGAGACACTTTACACCTGCCGGCCGGTGTGGCCGTGCGGTTAAAGGCGCTTCAGTCTGGAACCGCGTGACCGCTACGGTCGCAGGTTCGAATCCTGCCTCGGGCATGGATGTGTGTGATGTCCTTAGGTTAGTTAGGTTTAATTAGTTCTAAGTTCTAGGCGACTGATGACTTCAGAAGTTAAGTCGCATAGTGCTCAGAGCCATTTGAACCATTTGAACACTTTACACCTTTGGCATTGAAAACATGTTCTTGTCCATTCTCGACAGTCCTTTTCCATGCCTGGCTACTCGAAATGTTTGGGAGACCAATAGAAAAGTGGGATGTACCTCTGGATGGTGTAAGTTATGTGTGCTATCTAAAGTTTTTGTTCCTAATGCTGGTGGATGAAAGGGTTGAGGTTGGCCGCAAGAGACGTCACAGTAGAGCTTGACATCTGCTCCCAGACCGTCGGTGAGCTGCAATTGTAATGCCGATGCCTCATTGTTGACAAACTTTTGGAGTTCTTTATCTTCTTGCTGCACTCAATTCAGTGCAGAATAGTTGATAGGACTCATCACACTTCTGATGCATGAAAAACAGTCAGCCACAATGTTACAGTTGTCAGTGGCTCTCCTCAATACAAAAAGGTTGTGGTCTGTGAATATTGTGAACACTAGCACTGGAGCTTGAGGACACAAGCATTTCACTGCTTCAGAAGCTTGCTGTCGTAGGCACTCCACTTGCTCAGAGATGGTGCAGTTTTCATGAAATTTTACCAGTGACTGCCATGAACCACCTGACCACTGCTGTAGCACCTTGCTGACAGCCATCTGGCTTGCATCCACTACCTATGCAAGAGATGCATCGAGCTTAGAATGATTTAGTGGTATGTCAGCCATGCTCCGCACACATAGCCTCAGTCCACTGTGCTGCAGAGTGGCCCCTTGCCTTAGGACCAGACAGCACCGCATTCAGTGGTTCTTGCAATTCTGCTGCATGAGGCAGGTGGTGGTAATAACTATTTAAAATAACAAAGAAGCAATGCAATTCCGTGATTGGTTGGCTTAGGTAACTATAAAATCCCACCAATCTTGTTTGTCAGAAGATAGGGAGCTTGCAGCAGAGATACTATGTCCAAAGATGATCACTTCAGATTGTTCAAAAATACTCTTGGCAACATTCAACTCGACTCTATAATTCTCCAAATGCTTGAACACCTCTTGTAGATTTTATTGGTGTTGTTCCCCAGTCTCCGAGAACATGAGCTTATCATCCAGTTACACAAAATCGAAAAGGAGGCCTTGAAGGACAGAGTCAATGTGAATCTTTGCCACATCTGGGCTATGTTTTGCTATGTGAAGGTCATACATGTGATCTCAAACAGGCTGAGTGGTGTTATCGTTGTGGTCTTTGGAATTTTCTCTTTAGCCACAAGTTTCTGAGTGTAGGCCTTACGACAGTCGAGACACTGAATATTACCACTCCTTGTAATGTGTAGATGTAATCTTTTAGTAATGACCCAGAATATCGATCAGCCACTGTTCTCATATTCAGTGCATGATAATTTCTGCAAAGGCACCGGGACTCACCTTTTTTTGGCACCAAATGTTAGGCAGAGTACCACAGACTGTTCAACAGTCTAATAATGCCCGCTTGCATTCAGCTTTCATGATTGCAAGAAGTCTAGTGCTAAACGCCCAGGTTGACACAACACTGGTGGTCAATCGGTTGTCTTGATGTGAGCACCATATTGTACTGAAACTGTTTAGTTGCTTTTGCTGGCCTGGTCAAATTTGGGAACTGCTTTAACAGCAAAGTGTATTCATCCTCAGTGCCTGGACAAGCTTTGCAGTGTGGTTGGTTGATCTGTGATGAAAACCGGTGACAGTTAAACCAGTAATGCTGTCCACCAATCAAGCGTTCGACATGTCTTAATGTGCAAGTAGATGTGCACCAATAATCGCTTCTGTGATCTCTGCAACAGTGAAATTCCATGTGAACAGATGATGTAGACCTAAATTTAGCTCTGTTCGCTGGGTTACATAGGTTGCAATAGTCGAATTATTGGCAGATGTTAGAAGGGAGTTGAAATATGCTCACTATTTTTTATATACTGTATTTAGCAAATTTCGTGACAGTACCTTTTCCGTGAAATGTTTACAAGACGATATTTGCCGTTTTGTGTTGGCTTCAGTCGTCTAGTGAAAGTATGATTCCACAATGCAGTTTCGTTGGCTACAGAAATGACCTGGTTCAATGCGTTTGCCTTATTTTTGGTGCTTCAAATACCATTTCTTCGAATGTTGTTCCTTCTTGATGTTTATATAAAAAAAGTAGTAACATAATTCATTTTTCCTGTTCACTAGCAAATATTTATAATGGCGACCTGCACATTGTTCCACTGTCACACACACCGAGAGTTCACTGCCAACTGACTACAGTCAAAGACGACTCCAGCATCAAAGACATTTCACACAACACACAAGCTTCCACTTGTAACCAGTCTCTTTGATATTCTTCGTCACATCTACTAATATTAATCAATATGCTGTCACTCTCAAAAATATAAGTAAATTAGCATAAAATAAGGCAAATTACAATTTAAAAGAAATATTCTGACATAAATATAAGAAAACATTTACAACTTCCCTCATTAGATTTGGTACCGACAAATCTGGTAGAAAATAACACATCTCCCAGATCCACTACAGAGTTGAATGTGTACAATGATGCAGTGAAGACCATAACAGATACTGAGGTCCGAACCAGTGTCTATGAGAAATTTCAGGCCAGAACGTCTGTTGCTGATGAACTGGTTCCTGGATGGTGATGGGCAATCAGTTATTACGCCTACAATCAACTACCACTGGCATTTAGGTAGAAGCGCTGTGATGTACATTTTTGCACATTCTCGCCAAATCTGCACTGATATCAACAGAGAGACTTGTCACCTTTCGAAGATGTAGTGTTGCTCAGAGACTGGCTCCTTGAATGTCTACCCTAATGCACTCTGCTTCTGTTGTGTCCAGTGCTGAATTGCAACAATAATGCACTGACCTGCATGTATAACATGTTTACTTTTGCTGTGACCAAGTCATGATTTGTGTGCTTGACCTTAGCTGAGGCTGTTATACTGCTGCTTTTTGCTGTGACCACTCTAATCTGGCCAGGTGTGATTGCTTCCTGTTTGCAGTCTGCCATCTCCACCATGGCATCCAATGCACACTAGTTGCTTCAATTTCCGGTGATAATCTACTGCTCCACTGTGTACACAATAAGTTGTCTGGAATGGTGACTGTGTCCACTTTACTGTGCAGATGCTTATGGTGCTTATGATCATCAATGTCTTATTGCATAAGAACTTGGTGAATTTGATCTTCCTGCAAAAGCAGCAACTCTCTGTATTACTTCTGCCTTGAAGTTTTTGTAGGAATCTGCCACCAGGGGTGCAGTGATGATGTCTTGCACCTCGGCCACGAAACGGTGGTCTAGCTGACTAACAACATCTACATCTACATCTACATCCATACTCCGCAAGCCACCTGACGGTGTGTGGCGGAGGGAACAAATGCAGACTTCACAGTTTGGCCATAATTCCAGCACAACAAAAACTTACTTCCACCTGCATGAACCATTAGAAGGGGCTATTGAACCAAAATGGCATCAAATAGACCGCTAGTCTTGATATGAGGCATTCTTCAGTTAGCTCCTGAGCTCAATAGAAAAAATGGCTATAGATCATTTCCTTCAGCTCACAGATCATGTTGGATCACAACTTGTCGGGTAATTCAAACTGATTGACTTAACAATACTGATTAATCTGATGCAAAAAGATTACACTTAGTGGGAAACTCTTTATTCAGTGAGAGCAGGAGGGTAATTGAACTGTAAAACTAACCAACAATGTAGAACATAAAACATCAACAAACATGGAACATAACAAAGGAATAAATATTGCATATGATGAAGGCACAAGCACAAGTGAAAAGTAGAAACCAGCACCCCAGGGGGCTGGGCACAGAAGCTATGATTCAGTTATTACACATGAAACACAGCGCCTTTAGCAGCCAGTGTAGAACTACCTTGACAGCCATGATTCATCTGTTACACCACATGACATTGCATGAACACACACTACACAAACACTTCACTTCCCTTCTCTACCCTAGTGCATAACAGCTGCCATGTCAGATGCCATAGGCTGGCAATCAGTGCCTAGTCTCATAACATCTTGTTCATGTGACATGCCATACTATTCCATTCATATAGTTGACTCACCTCAGCAGGCAGTGAATCCACCACATTCAGTGTGGACGCACATTTATGCCTGACCTGCTGCGGAAACCTTCAAGTAGTGAGCATGGAGGCCATAGATGTGGATTGCAAGTATGTTTCACTGGGTGCAAATGTGCATTGGCTGAGAAGAGTGCCGACATAGACCACACACTTGCAATAAACTCTGTGTCTGGGTGGCGCAGTAGTTAACCCAACTGCCTAGTGAGATGGAGACCCTGGGTTCGAATGTTGGTCTGGCACACATTTTCACTCGGCACTGCTGTTGCTGCACAAAGTCCCGATGCAGATGATATCAATAGTCCCTTCCCTTCCCTTTTATTCCTCCCCTCTCCTCCTTCACTGTACATGATATTCCATTCACCATTGTGTCTTCCAGTATAGCAGGTATCTGTAGTTGAACAACTGTTCATGATACGAAGTTCCATAAGAGCCAACCAATTAATGTTTGGTTGATTTGATTTCTTTAATAGTTTGCTCACTTTTAATGTATTGTTAACAGAAGAACATCCAGTTTAATAAACTGGTAAACCTTTTTGTTACAACTTCAAGTTGAACAAATATATTTCAAGGAAAAGACGAGATACATGAAAGTCACAGATCAAGTAAACAGAGTAAGCCATGTGTACACTTTAACAGTCAAATCATAACTGAGTCCAAGTCTGGCAGCCGCTGGCTGGCTGGCTGCTTAGGTGGCGCTGCTGCTGCATGTCTGGCAGACAGCGCCGCATGTAGAGGACATGCGTAACTGTGTGGTGGCACTTTGAAAGATCGGCGAGTCACAACACTTTTTTAAATATGTTATATTTTATTGCAGCGCCATTCTTAGTATTCAGGAGATAAGTATCCTGCAAAGAAGAGGAAGAAACTGAGTATATCCAAAATTTGAATGTTTGTTATATTCAGTGCAACCTTGTAAATGTATCTCATTCATACATATTTTACATACAAATTTGATTGTATGGGGATAAAAAAGGAAAAATTATGAATTAATTTTATTTCCCTTGTTAGTTCACTGTTAGCATTATTTATACTGATTCATTATATGTATAATTACTTTATTACAGTGCTATGAAGTCCTAGCCCATGCTCTAACAAGTTTGAAAGGGAAACCATCTCCAAGTGGGTTACCATTTGAAAAGGTCCATACGTATGTGCTAAACCCGAAGTCCATCACACTGGGACAGTTATATGGTGAGTTTGATGCCCTCACTCATGAATGGACAGATGGCATACTGGCAAGTCTAGTACGTGGTGGAGCATCAGCTGAAGATGATGACAAACGCTGGTATGTGTTTGATGGTCCAGTTGATGCTGTGTGGATTGAAAATATGAACACTGTCCTGGATGACAATAAAAAGCTCTGCCTAACAAGTGGAGAGATTATTAAACTGCAGGAGTCTCAAACAATGATGTTTGAGGTATGTTCTGTAAGACTAGAAAGCATTTTATTTTATTTCCTTTTACCCATTTCTCTTGCATTATACTCGTGAAAATTGGAATGAGGCTGAAAGATCTTGAAGTGATGATCCTCGTGGCAGTGTAGAACTTATGTGGTAAGATATTTGAGAAGCCAGGTTGTATGTAACACAGTTCTGAAAGCTTTCATTTGGTCCTATCTTGATTATGGTGATATTAGTTATGATTTTGTACATTTTCTGAAGATGCTGGACACACTCCGCAAATGGCGGAAAGGGCTTGCAGAATCTTCTGCATCTCCTTATGAGTTGATACACGTATAAAGCCTAGTTCTAGTTCTACATCCACATCCATACTTTGCAAATCACTGTGAAGTGCATGGCAAAGGGTCCTTCCCTTTGTACCAGTTAGTACATTTTTCTATTCCATTCACATATGGGACATAGGAAGAGTGATTGCTTCAGTGCCTCTGTGTGTGCTGTAATTATTGTAATCTTGTTTCTACAATCCCTATGGGAATAATACAGATAGGTAGGTGGTTGTAGTGGTTCCTGGGATCATCACTTAAAGATGGTTCTTGAAAGGCACTAAATAGGTTTGATTTGATAGTTTGAAACTATTTTCGGTCCATTTAGTATCTTCATTTGACCATTCTTGTGACCCTTGTTCATATACATTCGGTATACCCTCTTAGTTCTATATTGTATGGGTCCCACACACTTGAGCAGGATTCAAAGGTGGGCTGCACGAATGGTGGTGGTAAGTTCCTATGTGACCAAACTACTGAGGTCTCAGTCCCTCAGCACAAGTGTTTTGTGAGCAGTGTCCTTTATAGATTTTTTTGGATTTGCCTAGTATTCTACCAATGAACCAAAGTTTGCCACATCATTTACCTAAGACTGAACCAAAGTGGTAATTGGTGAATGGGAAGCGCATTTGAGTGGTAACTAAAATGTCCTGTATCCCAGGATTGAGCCCAGCCACTGCTTAAATTTTGAATGAAAATCTTTGGAAGTGGTGGCTAAAGACTTCCACTATAACAAGTCATCAAACTGACAACAGCCTTGTCAAAGAGCATGGAGGAGCACACGGAGTTTCAGGGCAACCTCTCGCTCTTGGTGTTGGTGGGGATTCTTTTGGGCCCTGGAGCTTTGTTCAGTTTTAATGATTTCAGCTGTTTTTCAGTGCCACTGATACTACATCACTGATTTTTTCTTGTGGTGTGAAAATTAAATTGGGGCAATCCTGCATGGTTTTCCTTTGTAAAATAACATTTGACTAATGAGGTCATCATTTCTGCTTTTGAATTGTTACTTTCAGTTTTGCTTCCTGCCTCACCTATGAGTGCCTGGACACTAACTTTGGTGCCAGAATTTCTTCAAGTATTGTGAGAAATCACTGCAGTAGTAGTTGGCAGTTTCATGCATTTGACTTTGGATAGCTAAATGAGTTTTGTTCAGTGTGTCTTTATCTATAGCCCTATGCTTTGTTTTTATAGCTATTATGCAGTAATATCTGTTTCTTTAGAAGTGTGATTACGAGGTTGTATACCATTGAAGGGTCCATCCCATCATGAACTGTTGTACTAGATATACATCCATACAGTGCATGATTGTCTATTCTTTTACACTTGAGCCAAAGTTATTATAATTATTATTTTATTTATTTATTCATCGATAGCCCATTCATTATAGCAGTACAGGATATCCCAGCTACATTACAGAAATAAGATGCGCATATGTAAAGCAGGACAGGATTAAGCGAGGATAGGGCAGCAAGTCTCATACAGGCTGCTGTTCAGAGCAGAATTTGAAACACCCCTCACTGAGTCACATTGTTACTGCCTCCTTATCTAGTTTGCTGTTTATATAAATCTTTCTACTTGTTTTAGTTGCATTTAGTACTGTCGTATTCATTTTGTTACAACTGCCTTGTGATCACTGATACTAATTTTGATGTGAATGTTCTCAAAGTGGTTAGGTCTATTCCTTGCCATTAGATCCAATATATTTCCATCATTTTCATGATGGTTTTCATAAAAGGCATTTAGAAGTGTTTCACATGCCCACCACTAACAAAATTGTAATTATCCCAATTGATTATTGGATGACTAAATTCTCATCTGTAGATTTAGTGTGATTGGGAACATACATACTAGTGAACTCAGAGTTTATCGAAATTTTTCTGTTACGTCTGGGGATGAGTCTGGCAGCTGATAGAAGAAGCCAGTTATAAGTTGATGCTCACCCTCAATGACTTGTTCTTGCATGAACAATCTCACATGTAGCTTCGGTTAACGTCTTGGTGTATTTGAGTTTCTTGTCTACTACGACAAATATACCATACGCTTTTCCCATTAGCGTATCCTTTTGGTATATGCTTACATTTTCTCCACAAATCTCACTGGTATCAATTTTAGGTTTTAACCAGCATTCTGTTCCTTGGACTATGTAAGCTCCACTGCTTTTTAGGCGTTTTTCAAACTTTTGCACTTTGTTGTGAACCTCTAGGATTTTAATACTCTTGCCTATGGTGGGCATTTCTTTGGATCTTGATATTTCCAGGTCTCCTACAGCTATTATCATCTGATGTGGATAGAGAGTGCCCTAATCCAAAATAAGTAAATAAATAAATAAAATCCTTGTGTGCACCTCACATGCCTGTATAGCAGGCTCAAATGTGTAGTGCACAGCTGACCCATTTAGGGGAACTCTACAGTTCTCAATGCTATGGCACAAGTTGAGAAACTTGCAGCCTATTTTTTCACAAAACCTTTGATGTTCAAGCTTTCCTCTTGACTCAGAATCATGGTGCAATGATCAGATGTGGGCCAATGCAATAGAGTGTGAGCTTTGATGAAACTCTGTGACCAAGGTTGGTCTTCTCAACTAGTAACCAGATATGATCTCAGAACCCAGATGACTGGCATTGTTTGCTCTGACACGCACCACAGTTCACAGTTGGCGTCACCGTATTCCATTAATGGCTGCTAGAACAGCTTCTTCAGCACGTTGAAAGAGGTCCCCAAGGATACCTACTGACTGCAAAATAAGTTCTTTCCCATCCCATCCAGCCATTATTCACTGCATGCTTATACTGCCAACAACTACACTGAAGTCCAAAGAAACTGGTATAGGCATGCGTATTGAAATAGAGAGATATGTAAATAGGTAGTATACAGAGATGGGGTCTGCAGTGCCTATATAAGACAACAATTGTCTGGTGCAGTTGTTGGATCGGTTACTGCTGCTACAATGGTAGGTTATCAAGATTTAAGTGAATTTGCGTGTGGTGTTATAGTCGGCGCACAAGCGACAGGACACAGCTCTCTGAGGTAGCGATGAAGTGGGGACTTTCCCATACAACCATTTCCCAAGTGTACAATGAATATCAGGAATCCTGTAAAACATCGAATCTCTGACATCAATGCAGCCGGAAAAGGATCCTGCAAGAATAGGACCAACGACAACTGAAGAGAATCTTTCAACCTGACGGAAGTGCTACCCTCCCACAAATTGCTGTAGTTTTCAGTGCTGGGCCATCAACAAGTGTCAGCATGTGAACCATTCAATGAAACGTCATCAATGTGGGATTTCGGAGCCAAAGACCCATTCATGTACCCTTGATGACTGCGCAACACAAAGCTTTACCCCTTGCCTAGGCCCATCAACACTGAACACTGACCTTTGTCTGTTCATGACTGGAAACATGTTGCCTGGTTTGACGAGTCTCGTTTCAAATTGTACTGGGTGGATGTGTAAGGAGACAACCTCGTGAATCCATAGACCCTGCATGTCAGCAGGGGACTGTTCAAGCTGGTGGAGGCTCTGTAGTGGTATGGGGCATGTTGAGTAGGAGTGATATGGGATCCCTGCTATGTTTAGATATGACTCTGACATCTGACACATACGTAAGCATCCTGTTTGATCGCCTGCATCCATTCATGTCCATTGTGGATTCCGACAGGCTTGGGCAATTCCAGCAGGACAATGAGACACTTTGTCTCCAGAACTGCTACAGAGTGGCTCCAGGAACACTCTTCTGAGTTTAATCACTTCTGCTGGCCACCAAACTCCCCAGACATGAAGATTATTGAGCATATCTGGGATGCCTTTCAACGTGCTATTCAGAAGAGATCGCCACGCCCTCCTACTCTTATAGATTTATGGACAGTCCTGCAGGATTCATAGTGTCAGTTCCCTCCAGTACTACTTCAGAACATTAGTCAAGTCCATGTTGTTGTTGTGGTCTTCAGTCCTGAGACTGGTTTGATGCAGCTCTCCATGCTACTCTATCCTGTGCAAGCTTCTTCATCTCCCAGTACCTACTGCAACCTACATCCTTCTGAATCTGCTTAGTGTATTCATCTCTTGGTCTCCCTCTACGATTTTTACCCTCCACGCTGCCCTCCAATACTAGATTGGTGATCCCTTGATGCCTCAGAACATGTCCTACCAACCAATCCCTTCTTCTGGTCAAGTTGTGCCACAAAATTCTCTTCTCCCCAATCCTATTCAATACTTCCTCATTACTTATGTGATCTACCCATCTAATCTTCAGCATTCTTCTGTAGCACCACATTTCAAAAGCTTCTATTCTCTTCTTGTCCAAACTATTTATCGTCCATGTTTCACTTCCATAGATGGCTACACTCCATACAAATACTTTCAGAAATGACTTCCTGACACTTAAATCTATACTCGAGGTTAACAAATTTCTCTTCTTCAGAAACGCTTTCCTTGCCATTGCCAGTCTACATTTTATATCCTCTATACTTCGACCATCATCAGTTATTTTGCTCCCCAAATAGCAAATCTCCTTTACTACTTTAAGTGTCTCATTTCATAATCTAATTCCCTCAGCATCACCCAACTTAATTCGACTACATTCCATTATCCTCATTTTGCTTTTGTTGATGTTCATCTTATATCCTCCTTTCAAGACGCTATCCATTCCATTCAATTGCTCTTCCAGGTCCTTTGCTGTCTCTGACAGAATTACAATGTCATTGGCGAACCTTAAAGTTTTTATTTCTTCTACATGGATTTTAATACCTACTCCGAATTTTTCTTTTGTTTCCTTCACTGCTTGCTCAATATACAGATTGAATAACATCAGGGAGAGGCTACAACCCTGTCTTACTCCCTTCCCAACAACTGCTTCCCTTTCATGTCCCGCGACTCTTATAACTGCCATCTGGTTTCTGTACAAATTGTAAATAGTATTTCGCTCCCTGTATTTTACCCCTGCCACCTTTAGAACTTGAAAGAGAGTATTTCAGTAAACATTGTCAAAAGCTTTCTCTAAGTCTACAAATGCTAGAGACGTAGGTTTGCCTATCCTTAACCTTTCTTCTAAGGTAAGTCGTAAGGTCAGTATTGCCTCACATGTTCCAGTATTTCTACGGAATCCAAACTGATCTTCCCTGAGGTCAACTTCTACCAGTTTTTCCATTCGTCTGTAAAGAATTTGTGTTAGTATTTGCAGCTGTGGCTTATTAAACTGATTGTTCGGTAATTTTCGCATCTGTCAACACCTGCTTTCTTTGGGATTGGGATTATTATATTCTTCTTGAAGTCTGAGGGTATTTCGCCTGTCTCATATATCTTGTTCACCAGATGGTAGAATTTTGTCAGGACTGGCTCTCCCAAGGCTGTCAGTAGTTCAAATGGAATGTTGTCTACTCCCGGGGCCTTGTTTCGACTCAGGTCTTTCAGTGCTCTGTCAAACTCTTCACGCAGTATCGTATCTCCCATTTCATTTTCATCTACATCCTCTTCCATTTCCATAATATTGTCCTCAAGTACATCGCCCTTGTATAGACCCTCTATATACTCCTTCCACCTTTCTGCTTTCCCTTCTTTGCTTAGAACTGGGTTTCCATCTGAGCTCTTGATGTTCATACAAGTGGTTCTCTTATCTCCAAAGGTCTCTTTAATTTTTCTGTGGGCAGTATCTATCTTACCCCTAGTGAGATAAGCCTCTACATCTTTACATTTGCCCTCTAGCCATCCCTGCTTAGCCATTTTGCACTTCCTGTCGATCTCATTTTTGAGACGTTTGTATTCCTTTTTGCCTGCTTCATTTACTGCATTTTTATATTTTCTCCTTTCATCAATTAAATTCAATATTTCTTCTGTTACCCAAGGTTTTCTAATAGCCCTCGTCTTTTTACCTACTTCATCCTCTGCTGCCTTCACTACTTCATCCCTCAAAGCTACCCATTCTTCTTCTATTGTATTTCTTTCCCCCATCCCTGTCAATTGTTCCCTTGTGCTCTCCCTGAAATTCTGTACAACCTCTGATTCTTTCAGTTTATCCAGGTCCCATATCCTTAAGTTCCCACCTTTTGCAGTTTCTTCAGTTTTAATCTACAGGTCATAACCAATAGATTGTGGTCAGAGTCCACATCTGCCCCCGGAAATGCCTTACAATTTAAAACCTGGTTCCTAAATCTCTGTCTTACCATTATATAATCTATCTGATATCTTTTAGTATCTCCAGGATTCTTCCATGTATAAAACCTTCTTTAATGATTCTTGAACCAAGTGTTAGCTATGATTAAGTTATGCTCTGTGCAAAATTCTACAAGGCGGCTTCCTCTCTCATTCCTTCCCCCCAATCCATATTCACCCACTATGTTTCCTTCTCTCCCTTTTGCTACTCTCGAATTCCAGTCACCCATGACTATTAAATTTTCGTCTCCCTTCACTACCCGAATAATTTCTTTTATCTCATCATACATTTCATCAATTTCTTCGTCATCTGCAGAGCTAGTTGGCATATAAACTTGTACTACTGTAGTAGGTGTGGGCTTCGTATCTATCTTGGCCACAATAATGCGTTCACTATGCTGTTTGTAGTAGCTTACCCGCATTACTATTTTCCTATTCATTTCCTGACCAGAAGTCTCTGGAATATTTTACCCAAGAGGACGCCATCATCATTTATCCATACAGTAAAGCTGCATGCCCTCGGGAAAAATTACGGCCGTAGTTTCCCCTTGCTTTCAGCCGTTCGCAGTACCAGCACAGCAAGGCCGTTTTGGTTATTGTTGCGAGGCCAGATCATTCAATCATCCAGACTGTTGCCCTTGCAACTACTGAAAAGGCTGCTGCCCCTCTTCAGGAACCACACGTTTGTCTGGCCTCTCAACAGATACCCCTCCGTTGTGGTTGCACCTACGGTACGGCTATCTGTATCGCTGAGGCACGCAAGCCTCCCCACCAACGGCAAGGTCCATGGTTCTTGGGGAAAGGTCAAGTCCATACCACGTTGTTTTGTGGCATTTCTGCATGCTCGCAGGTGCCCTACACAATATTAGGCAGGTGTTACCATTTTCTTTGGCTCTTCAGTGTAATGGAACCCTACCCTTTTGTATATACCACCCCTTGTCATGGGGGACAGCACATAACCTAATGGGTGAAATAGGTCTTACTGGCTCAGTTTCTGTGGAAGAACAGTACTTTGGTTTGGGGGATGGATGAAACACCCCGGGTTTTCCACTTACGAATGCCAACAGCAAATATTTGGTTACTGATTTGAGCCTTTCTGCTTTGGAATGCTAGGTCCGCAACTGTATAGTATTGAGGAAAGTCTGAGAAGTTTTTATTTTGTCCATCTCAGTTCCTGCAGTGTTACTAGTTTCATGCTGACTCGCTCATTCTCAAACCACACACCTAAAAATAAAGAAGTACATGTCATACAGAAATATTTACATACAATATGCATATCCATATTACAGGTAAATATATGATTATAGACATACCTTGTTCTTAATCTTAAGTAGTTATAAAAAATGGTGCCAAAAGGCATGAATAGCTTTGTACAAGCAAGTCAAGACTGTGAGCAAAAAATACTCTCATTGATAAGGCAGCCTATGTGTCTGTTGTTACACCTGAATGACACAATCAAATTGAAACATACAGTTGGTAGTGGTCAACAGGACACCTTGGTAGGTGTTGCCCTCATACGTGTGAGCATACGGCTACCTATTAGCTTGCTATGATGCTGCCATACCCACTGTCATACATTGATAACAATAGTATAACATACAAAAGTACCAGTTTTACGTTACAAAAGATGTTAACAATTATGTTTTACAAAAATAACGTGGTATTCAGGTGAAACATACAAAGACTGGAGGTGACGATTAGCATGCCTTCCCATATATGACCCTGTATTTTAATTGTGAGGTACAGTATTTCTGCCCATCTCTTGAGATAAAAATACAGTATCAAAAATTGCTACATTCCATACAGAAAGTCAAAGCTAAAATCTAAAAATCCTTTGCTTATTATATGTTATTCCCACACTGTCTGGAGAAATAAAAGGTAGGTGAAAGACATAAAATGTTACATATTTTATTTTACATTATTGATATAACCTTTAATAAGGAACCTCGTTACACAATGAATAAACAGCACAGCACCAAACTAAGCATCATGTGACATAATTATTATCTATGGTGCAAAGACCACATTAAATGCCAAAGTCCTATTTGTACATTGATATTACGTGCATAAATCATAGGTAAAAGTATTATATAAAATTAACATTAATAGATCATTTCATAGGGCTGTATAACCATAAGCACCATTGATAGAAACAGCACAGCACATTTTATGACCAATGCATACCATATCATGCAATACCTGGGTTGTGGAATCTAACCCCCTACCACATTTCATATTGTGCACTAAGTGTTTCCTATTAAAAGAAAAAAAAAATCTCCTATTGCTTATAAGGTGCCATGAAAAATTATGAATTTATTGTAAACAGTGTAGTCATATCCATGCAACTATGCCAACAAATATTACCACATGTGACACCTTCCCACATATCAATACATAAATAAAGTTATTACACACCAATGCTTATGGATAATACTAGTGATATGATTCCTTATATCATATCACATTGACATGCATTAGCCTCGTTATTCACAGTATAATACTGTCTACTATACAGCAATCCTTTGTCAAAACACGCCCTTCTTGAGTTATGGACTCAAATATCTAACCACAGTATATTTCTGGTACTAGCTACTTAGTACCAGGAATATTACAAATCACCTTATGCTTGCAAGTGATTGTGAATGGATACATCTTCCCGCGTCTGTATGTATGTGTGTGTGTGTGTGTGTGTGTGTGTGTGTGTGTGTGTGTGTGTGTATGTGTGTGTGTGTGTGCGTGCGCGCGAGTGTATACCTGTCCATTTTTCCCCCTAAGGTAAGTCTTTCTGCTCCCGGGATTGGAATGACTCCTTACCCTGTCCCTTAAAATCCACATCCTTTCATCTTTCCCTCTCCTTCCCTCTTTCCTGATGAAGCAACCTTGGGTTGCGAAAGCTTGAATATTTGTGTGTGTGTTTTTTATTGTGTCTATCAACATACCATCGCTCTCTCGTTTGGTAAGTTACAGCATCTGTGTTGGGAAACATTCAACGTGGGTGCACGGCCAGCACATCTTGGCACAGTGTTACACCGTCTGGGTTATCTGGATACTTCCCACTAACACCAACCTGTCAGAACTCCGGAGATGGGAACTTGCCCTTCAGTATATCCTCTCTTCTCATTACCCACCAGGCCTCAACCTCCCCTAATTTCAAGTTGCCGCCGCTCATACCTCACCTGTCATTCAACAACATCTTTGCCTCTGTACTTCTGCCTCGACTGATATCTCTGCCCAAACTCTTTGCCTTTACAAATGTCTGCTTGTGTCTGTGTATGTGCGGATGGATATGTGTGTGTGTGCGAGTGTATACCTGTCCTTTTTTCCCCCTAAGGTAAGTCTTTCCGCTCCCGGGATTGGAATGACTCCTTACCCTCTCCCTTAAAACCCACATCCTTTCGTCTTTCCCTCTCCTTCCCTCTTTCCTGATGAAGCAACCGTTGGTTGCGAAAGCTAGAATTTTGTGTGTATGTTTGTGTTTGTTTGTGTGTCTATCAACCTGCCAGCACTTTCGTTTGGTAAGTCACATCTTCTTTGTTTTTTATATATATAAATAGAGGGAAATATTCCACGTGGGAAAAATATATCTAAAAACAAAGATGATATGACTTGCCAAACGAAAGTGGTGGCATGTTGATAGACACACAAACATACATACAAAATTCAAGCTTTCGCAACCAATGGTTGCTTCTTCAGGAAAGATCAAAGGAGAGGGAAAGACGAAAGGATTTGGGTTTTAAGGGAGAGGGTAAGGAGTCATTCCAATCCCGGGAGCAGAAAGGCTTACCTTAGGGGGAAAAAAGGACAGGTGTACAGTCACACACACACACACACACATATCCATATGCACATACACAGACACAAGCAGACATTTGTAAAGGCAAAGAGTTTGGGCAGAGATGTCAGTCGAGGCGGAAGTACAGAGGCAAAGATGATGTTGAATGACAGGTGAGGTATGAGCGGCGGCAACTTGAAATTAGCGGAGGTTGAGGCCTGGTGGGTAACGAGAAGAGAGGATATACTGAAGGGCAAGTTCCCATCTCCGCAGTTCTGACAGGTTGGTGTTAGTGGGAAGTATCCATATAACCCAGACGATGTAACACTGTGCCAAGATGTGCTGGCCGTGCACCAAGGCATGTTTAGCCACAGGGTGATCCTCATTACCAACAAACACTGTCTGCCTGTGTCCATTCATGCGAATGGACAGTTTGTTGCTGGTCATTCCCACACTTTTTAGAAAGCTTCACAGTGTATGCTGGTCAGTTGGTAAATCACGTGGGTGCTTTCACACGTGGCTCTGCCTTTGATCGTGTACACCTTCCGGGTTACAGGACTGGAGTAGGTGGTGGTGGGAGGGTGCATGGGACAGGTTTTATACCAGGGGTGGTTATAAGGGTAGGAGCCAAAGGGTAGGGAAGGTGGTTTTGGGATTTCATGGGGTTGAACCAAGAAGTTATGCAGGTTAGGTGGACGGCGGAAAGATACTCTTGGTGGAGTGGGGAGGATTTCATGAAGGATGGATCTCATTTCAGGGCAGGATTTGAGGAAGTCGTATCGCTGCTGGAGAGCCACATTCAGAGTCTGATCCAGTCCTGGAAAGTATCCTGTCACAAGTGAGGCACTTTTGGGTTTCTTCTGTGGGAGGTTCTGGGTGTGAGGGGATGAGGAAGTGGCTCTGGTAATTTGCTTCTCTACCAGGTCGGGAGGGTAGTTGCGGGATGCGAAAGCTGTTTTCAGGTTGTTGGTGTAATGGTTCAGGGATTCCGGACTGGAGCAGATTCATTTGCCACGAAGACCTAGGCTGTAGGGAAGGGAGCTTTTGATGTGGAATGGGTGGCAGCTGTCGTAATGGAGGTACTGTTGCTTGTTGGTGGGTTTGATGTGGACGGACGTGTGAAGCTGGCCATTGGACAGATGGAGGTCAACGTCAAGGAAAGTGGAATGGGATTTGGAGTAGGACCAGGTGAATCTGATGGAACCAAAGGAGTTGAGGTTGGAGAGGAAATTCTGGAGTTCTTCTTCACTGTGAGTCCAGATCATGAAGATGTCGTCAATAAATCTGTACCAAACTTTGGGTTTGCAGGCCTGGGTAACCAAGAAGGCTTCCTCTAAGTGACCCATAAATAGGTTGGCGTACGAGGGGGCCATCCTGGTACCAATGGCTGTTCCCTTTAATTGTTGGTATGTCTGGCCTTCGAAAGTGAAGAAGTTGTGGGTGAGGATGAAGCTGGCTAAGGTAATGATGAAAGAGGTTTTAGGTAGGGTGGCAGGTGATCAGCGTGAAAGGAAGTGCTCCATCACAGCGAGGCCCTGGACGTGTGGAATATTTGTGTATAAGGAAGTGGCATCAATGGTTACAAGGATAGTTTCCGGGGGTAACAGATTGGGTAAGGATTCCAGGTGTTCGAGAAAGTGGTTGTTGTCTTTGATGAAGGATGGGAAACTGCATGTAATGGGTTGGGTTGAAGGTGTTGATCTACGTAGGCAGAGATACGTTCTGTGGGGGCTTGGTAACCAGCTACAATGGGGCGGCCGGGATGATTGGGTTTGTGAATTTTGGGAAGAAGGTAGGGGTGTGGGGTGTCGGTGGGGTCAGGAGGTTGATGGAGTCAGGTAAAAGGTTTTGTAGGGGGCCTAAGGTTCTGAGGATTCCTTGAAGCTCCACCTGGACATCAGGAATGGTATTTCCTTGGCAAACTTTGCATGTAGTGTTGTCCGAAAGCTGACGCAGTCCCTCAGCCACATACTACCGATGATCAAGTACCACGGTCGTGGAACCCTTGTCCGCTGGCATAATGACGATGGATCGGTCAGCCTTCAGATCACGGATAGCCTGGGCTTCAGCAGTGGTGATGTTGGGAGTAGGATTAAGGTTTTTCAAGAAGGATTGAGAGGCAAGGCTGGAAGTGAGTAATTCCTGGAAGGTTTGGAGGGGGTGATTTCGAGGAAGAGGAGGTCGGTCCCGCTGTGACGGAGGACGGAACTGTTCCAGGCGGGGTTTAATTTGGATAGTGTCTTGGGGAGTTGGATCATTAGGAGTAGGATTAGGAGCATTTTTCTTCATGGCAAAGTGATATTTCCAGCAGAGAGTACGAGAGTAGGACAGTAAATCTTTGACGAGGGCTGTTTGGTTGAATCTGGGAGTAGGGCTGAAGGTGAGGCCTTTGGATAGGACAGAGGTTTCGGATTGGGAGAGTGGTTTGGAGGAAAATTTAACTACCGAATTAGGGTGTTGTGGTTCCAGATTGTGTTGATTAGAATTTTGAGGTTTTGGGGGGAGTGGAGATGGAAGTGGGAGATTGAGTAGATGGGAGAGACTGGGTCTGTGTGCAATGAGAGGAGATTGAGGTTTGCTGTAAAGGTTGTGAAGGGTGAGTGAGTTGCCTTTCTGGAGGTGGGAAACCAGGAGATTGGATAGTTTTTTGAGGTGGAGGGTGGCATGCTGTTCTAATTTGCGGTTGGCCTGTAGGAGGATGCTCTGAACAGCCGGTGTGGATGTGGGAGAGGAAAGATTAAGGACTTTTATTAAGGATAGGTGTTGATGGGTGTGTTCATTGGCTGAGTTGATGTGTAGGTGAAGGATTAGGTGGGTGAGGGCAATGGATTGTTCAGTTTGGAATTGGTATAGGGACTGATGGAAAGAAGTGTTACAGCCAGAGATGGGAAGTTTAAGTGTGAGGTCTTTGGGGGTAATGCCAAATGTCAGACAAGCCTGAGTAAATAAAATATGGGAGTGTAATCTGGCTAGGGCAAAGGCATGTTTGCGGAGGGAATGTAAATAAAACTTAATGGGGTCATTGTGAAGATGTTGTGAGGCTGGCATGGTATTTAGATGGTGGAAAGTGTAACATGAGGTTAAAATGAAAATAAAAATATATGGTAAGAGATAAAAGTAAACTAGAAAGCAACTGGAGTTTTGGTGTGAAAAAAGTCGAAAAAGTTTTGGTTAAAGCTGAGCTATGTTGATCCTATGGTGGACTAGGGTTGGTAAACAACGATGTGCACAAAGGTTAGGTGGTTGTGTTGCCGCCAAAACACGTTAAAGGGTGGAGAAAATTGGGAAATTTCGAAAAAACTGCGTGTAAATGTATTAAAAGGAGTGGTTTTGTGGTGGCAGATTATGAAAATGAGACTAACAATAGTCTGACGAAGAAATAATGACGTTAAAACCTGTGGGAAGCGGCTAAAAATGATCAATGATGTGGGAAAAATGGAAATGGAAATAAAGCGAATGTTATTAGTACGAGCCGAAATGGTTGTTTAATAGGTGAAAGGAACTGTTTGTGAACTGGAAACGGTGGATTTTATAGCAGCGGTAGTGTTGAAAGCGGAAAAAAAAAATTTTTTTTGGTTATGGTTTGGAAGTGGGTTATGTATTATTGAGTATATATAGGCGGGATAAAATTGTATGGTAGATTACGGTAAAAAGGAGAAGGTGAATACAAAGTGAAACTACTTTGCAAAAACAGAAGGGGAAAGTAAGATGAGAGAAAAGATTTCGAAATGCAACAGTGACAATAGCAAACGTAATTGTTGGGTTCAAATTAATGATATGAATATAATAAAGGGAAACATTCCACGTGGGAAAAATATATCTAAAAACAAAGATTCTGTAACTTACCAAACAAAAGCGTTGGTATGTTGATAGACAAACAAACAAACACAAACACACACACAAAATTCGAGCTTTCACAACCTAAGGTTGCTTCATCAGGAAAGAGGGAAGGAGAGAGAAAGACGAAAGGATGTGGGTTTTAAGGGAGAGGGTACGGAGTCATTCCAATCCCGGGAGCAGAAAGACTTACCTTAGGGGTCTGTATATGTGCGGATGGATATGAGTGTGTGTGAGAGTGTATACCTGTCCTTTTTTCTCCCTAAGGTAAGTCTTTCCATTCTCGGGATTGGAATGACTCTTACCCTCTCCCTTAAAACTGACACCCTTTCGTCTTTCCCTCTCCTTCCCTCTTTCCTGATGAAGCAACCTTGGGTTACGAAAGCTTGAATATTAGTGTGTGTGTGTTTTTATTGTGTCTATCAACATACCAGCACTTTCACGTTTGGTAAGTTACAGCATCTTTGCTTTTTATATATCTTTGTTTTTTATATATATTTTTCCCATGTGGAATGTTTCCCTCTATATGATGGTTGTTGCTCACTGTTATATTGTGAGCTTGAAATATGAGGTGATATCGGGTTTGCATCTAGTGTACACACGCGACTGTTAATACACAGTACAATAGAGATGTGTAGTATGTAGATAATATGTTTTTGTAGATATTTCATGTATATAACATTTTTTACGTGTTTAGGTGTTGCTATCTGAAACTGTCAGCCATAATAAACTGTAAGGCAGACAATACAATACTGTATGTACATTCCACTTGGTTGGAAAAGATAAATGTTGTGTTTTTGTTTAGGCACCATGCTTGTGTGGTACAGACAGAATAAAAGTTTATTATATTTTCCTCAAATATTGGGTTGTCATTTGAGTGAGTGTGTTCCCTCCTCAATTTTATTGCAAGAAAGCATTATATACGAGAAAATACCTCATTTATATGGAGGAGGCAGATGTGTTAGCATTTAGCATCTGACATCAGGATTATATGTTTGTGGGAATAAACTGCCCATAAATGACATGGTGTGTGTCAGTATATTTAATTGACTTGCATACCTCATCGTATTCCAATGCAGAGATTGATGGACAGAGAAGCTGCCCACACTCATCCAGAAAATAATTTTCATAAAGACTTAAGATTATTTAAAAAGAATTATTGTTTCCTGTGTTTGATAATATACAGCTAAAAATTTCAAGTTCATTTCCACAGTTTGCATCAAAGCCGGATCAATGAGTTGGGTCCTATTCAGTTTTGAAGGTAGTGAAGGAGCAAAGTTCAGAGACAAACATGGAAGGTACATTTTCCATTGCTGCAGGAGTCATGAAGAGGAACAATCTGGCAAGCAAAGGCAGTGGCAGACAGGGTAGCATAATTTGCTGACGGGCAAAGGAGGTTCCATATGGAGATACTAGTGTAGCTCTTGGAATCTGCTAGGAGATTAACATAACGTTTAAAGAGAAAAAAGACCAGTTGAATCGAAACGGAAACCCTGTGGGTCAGGAGAGGTGGACTCAAGAATTGTCATATTTGGAAGATAAGTAGTCATAATAAAATTTTTGAGGTGGAATAAGAATTACTCACACATTTCACTGGTAAGATTGTTCACATTATGTTACATAAGGAATCTGATGTGTATGATATCACAAACGGTAGAGAGTTCACTTAATAGGGACTGCACCCCTTGTTCAGAGGAGATGGTGAAGGGGTTGACCAAGAGCAGATCATGTCACCGCTGTTTGCTTGGATCAGAGTGGTGTACTTAGTAAGCTGTGATACAATTTGTTTTTGATGAGTGAAGTATGTCACGTCATTTAGGAAGTGACTTTCATCATTTTTAACAACTTTTTGACTTTTATGGTGACATTACTCCCAGGCTTACATGTGATTAGCCTATGCCATGCCCGTACATCTGTTTTCGATACTGTGATCATATGTTGGACTATGCTCACTAGTTTGCTGTGTAGATGTTCACTGGTTGCAAATGCATGTGTAAAATATGACAAGAGTGAAGAATTCTACGTTGATTTGATACTGAGTTAGGGTTTCAGTATCCTGGCATTTTATGAGTAAAGTTGTATGTGAAAGGAATATTTTAAAAGGTGTTTGTTAAACTGGGTACTTAACTTTTGCCTGTGTGTTTAATTTTACAAGGGCTCTGTGAGTTCTGAATTAGTTGATCCCATGAAGGTTCCATGGATTCTGATGTTGAGTACAAGTTACTTTTAATGAGATGTGAAACTTATGAATACTAATTTAGTTTGAGGACACAACACCATAACAAAAATAGTCTAGACTAGTGGGGCTAACCCACCTCTTCCTTAGCCTATTATTTGTTGTTGTTGTTGTGGTCTTCAGTCCTGAGACTGGTTTGATGCAGCTCTCCATGCTACTCTATCCTGTGCAAGCTTCTTCATCTCCCAGTACCTACTGCAACCTACATCCTTCTGAATCTGCTTACTGTATTCATCTCTTGGTCTCCCTCTACGATTTTTACCCTCCACGGTGCCCTCCAATGCTAAATTTGTGAGCCCTCAATGCCTCAAAACATGTCCTACCAACCGATCCCTTCTTCTAGTCAAGTTGTGCCACAAACTTCTCTTCTCCCCCACCCTATTCAATACCTCCTCATTAGTTACGTGATCTACCCACCTTATCTTCAGCATTCTTCTGTAGCACCACATTTCGAAAGCTTCTATTCTCTTCTTGTCCAAACTAGTTATCGTCCATGTTTCACTTCCATACATGGCTACACTCCATACAAATACTTTCAGAAACGACTTCCTGACACTTAAATCTATACTCGATGTTAACAAATTTCTCTTCTTGAGAAACGCTTTCCTTGCCATTGCCAGTCTACATTTTATATCCTCTCTACTTCAACCATCATTGATTATTTTACTCCCTAAATAGCAAAACTCCTTTACTACTTTAAGTGTCTCATTTCCTAATCTAATTCCCTCAGGATCACCCGACTTAATTTGACTACATTCCATTATCCTCGTTTTGCTTTTGTTGATGTTCATCTTATATCCTCCTTTCAAGACATTGTCCATTCCGTTCAACTGCTCTTCCAAGTCCTTTGCTGTCTCTGACAGAATTACAATGTCATCGGCGAACCTCAAAGTTTTTACTTCTTCTCCATGAATTTTAATACCTACTCCGAATTTTTCTTTTGTTTCCTTTACTGCTTGCTCAATATACAGATTGTATAACATCGGGGAAAGGCTACAACCCTGTCTCACTCCTTTCCCAACCACTGCTTCCCTTTCATGCCCCCCGACTCTTATAACTGCCATCTGGTTTCTGTACAAATTGTAAATAGCCTTTCGCTCCCTGTATTTTACCCCTGCCACCTTCAGAATTTGAAAGAGAGTATTCCAGTTAACATTGTCAAAAGCTTTCTCTAAGTCTACAAATGCTAGAAACGTAGGTTTGCCTTTTCTTAATCTTTCTTCTAAGATAAGTCGTAAGGTCAGTATTGCCTCACGTGTTCCAACATTTCTACGGAATCCAAACTGATCTTCCCCGAGGTCGGCTTCTACCAGTTTTTCCATTCGTCTGTAAAGAATTCACGTTAGTATTTTGCAGCTATGACTTATTAAACTGATAGTTCGGTAATTTTTACATCTGTCAACACCTGCTTTCTTTGGGATTGGGATTATTATATTCTTCTTGAAGTATGAGGGTATTTCGCCTGCCTCATACATCGTGCTCACCAGATGGTAGAGTTTTGTCATGACTGGCTCTCCCGAGGCCATCAGTAGTTCTAATGGAATGTTGTCTACTCCCGGGGCATTGTTTCGACTCAGGTCTTTCAGTGCTCTGTCAAACTCTTCACGCAGTATCATCTACATCCTCTTCCATTTCCATAATATTGTCCTCAAGTACATCGCCCTTGTATAAACCCTCTATATACTCCTTCCACCTTTCTGCCTTCCCTTCTTTGCTTAGAACTGGGTTGCCATCTGAGCTCTTGATATTCATACAAGTGGTTCTCTTCTCTCCAAAGGTCTCTTTAATTTTCCTGTAGGCAGTATCTATCTTACCCCTAGTGAGACAAGCCTCTACATCCTTACATTTGTCCTCTAGCCATCCCTGCTTAGCCATTTTGCACTTCCTGTCGATATCATTTTTGAGACGTTTGTATTCCTTTTTGCCTGCTTCATTTACTGCATTTTTATATTTTCTCCTTTCATCAATTAAATTCAATATTTCTTCTGTTACCCAAGGATTTCTATTAGCCCTCGTCTTTTTACCTACTTGATCGTCTGCTGCCTTCACTACTTCATCCCTCAGAGCTACCCATTCTTCTTCTACTGTATTTCTTTCCCCCATTCCTGTCAATTGTTCCCTTATGCTCTCCCTGAAACTCTGTACAACCTCTGGTTCTTTCAGTTTATCCAGGTCCCATGTCCTTAAATTCCCACCTTTTTGCAGTTCCTTCAGTTTCAATCTGCAGTTCATAACCAATAGATTGTGGTCAGAATCCACATCTGCCCCAGGAAATGTCTTACATTTTAAAACCTGGTTCCTAAATCTCTGTCTTACCATTATATAATCTATCTGATACCTTTTAGTATCTCCAGGCTTCTTCCACGTATACAACCTTCCTTTATGATTCTTGAACCAAGTGTTAGCTATGATTAAGTTATGCTCTGTGCAAAATTCTACAAGGCGGCTTCCTCTCTCATTCCTTCCCCCCAATCCATATTCACCTACTATGTTTCCTTCTCTCCCTTTTCCTACTGACGAATTCCAGTCACCCATGACTATTAAATTTTCGTCTCCCTTCACTACCTGAATAATTTCTTTTATCTCGTCATACATTTCATCTATTTCTTCATCATCTGCAGAGCTAGTTGGCATATAAACTTGTACTACTGTAGTAGGCATAGGCTTTGTGTCTATCTTGGCCACAATAATGCGTTCACTATGCTGTTTGTAGTAGCTAACCCGCACTCCTATTTTTTTATTCATTATTAAACCTACTCCTGCATTACCCCTATTTGATTTTGTATTTATAACCCTGTAATCACCTGACCAAAAGTCTTGTTCCTCCTGCCACCGAACTTCACTAATTCCCACTATATCTAACTTTAACCTATCCATTTCCCTTTTTAAATTTTCTAACCTGCCTGCCTGATTAAGGGATCTGACATTCCACGCTGCGATCCGTAGAATGCCAGTTTTCTTTCTCCTGATAATGACGTTCTCTTGAGTAGTCCCTGCCCGGAGATCCAAATGGGGGACTATTTTACCTCCGGAATATTTTACCCAAGAGGACGCCATCATCATTTAATCATACAGTAAAGCTGCATGTCCTCGGGAAAAATTACGGCTGTAGTTTCCCCTTGCTTTCAGCCATTCGCAGTACCAGCACAGCAAGGCCGTTTTGGTTAATGTTACAAGGCCAGATCAGTCAATCATCCAGACTGTTGCCCCTGCAACTACTGAAAAGGCTGCTGCCCCTCTTCAGGAACCACATGTTTGTCTGGCCTCTCAACAGATACCCCTCCATTGTGGTTGCACCTACGGTACGGCCATCTGTATCGCTGAGGCACGCAAGCCTCCCCACCAACGGCAAGGTCCATGGTTCATGGGGGGAGCCTATTATTTATCGTAAAGTAAAGAGGTATTTCACCAGGAAGAGTGCTGCATCAGACGAACTTGTGCAGTAGGTGAACAAGAGAGTTTTGCTGGTCACTGTGTAACTGAGATCAAAGTCTTTTCCACCAACCTAGGTGAGTATGAGCCAGAGTATTCTCGGACATGTCCAAATCTATGTTAGCCATCCCTTGCGTAGAGTTTCTATTATATGGAGAAGTTGAAAATGTTACTTGCTACAGCTTGTAGAAACTAACATTACAAACTGTGAAATCTTGAAAAATTGTATTGGAAGAGGGTACAAAGGGATATAGGAATCCAGGGCGTTCAATAAGACAACACGCTGTCAACAGTGCCATAAACAGGAGAGAAGATCTGTGTATGAGGTTTGTGGCAGCTGTTCTTGATATGGCATATTTTAACTTGGATTCTATACACAGAAATGAGGCCATCCCAATACATCTCTGCCAACACTTTCAACTAGGTGAAGGGTGACATGTGTGAAGAAAAATCATAAATTTTGTTTGGAATAAGGTCTCCTTCCTAAATTGTAGAATATTGCAATGGTGTCAAAGTTTTTGATGATTGTGATACACATTTCTTATTATACTTTAGTTTCTCCTGTAATGTTTCCTATATCAATAAGCTTTATTTCTCCCCATCTGTCTATTCCTTTCACATTAAATTCCATGCTTTATGTGCCTTCAACATACAGTATGTGTATGAGTGTCAGTTGTAAGGACACTGTGATTGATATCCTTACCAGTGAGCGACCTGGCAGTAGATGGTTTCTGGTAAGTCTTACCTTCTAGAACTTTCTGTAGTCTCTCAGCTCCCTGGTGTACAAAGCATTGTAATGTTGCACCAGTATAACTGTGCTAGTGAATAGCAAGTGTGTAATACCAGAAGTTGGACATAACTGGCCGAGTTAACTCTGTTGAAAGAGTTGAGATACAGGAATCCACAATAGGAAGTGTTTAATAGTCCACTGACAGGAGTATTTAATTGGAATAAGAACATTGAATCGTCCAGTGAATGATTTTTAGATTTTTGAGTTTCATCAAAGTGAATTTGTCTGATGTCTGATATGTTTAGGCATGTTCATACTGGTGGAAACTGAATAAATTACATTAAAGGATATCATCTTTTATTCCAGAAGAACCTTACCATCTTTAATCCATAAAATGATATGACACGTCATGCACAGTTAGGCTACAGTTTAATTTTTTATGTGATCATAGCTGTTTAAGTCTGCTCGTCAAAGGTCTGATAGCAAATCATTAGGAACATCGTCAGTTCAGTTAAAATTACAGTGGCAGAGCATACACACTGTACAACTGTGCATAAATTTACATTGTAAATGAATTTAAAGTTGATTTTAGAGAATATTAATTGTGCTAAAGATGTAATATTGATTACACAGAAATATTAATTGATCCTTTCTATCCAATAAGTTTAAATTATATAACACTACTTTAATGAGATATATACTAACTGGGATATTTATGATGCATGAATTTCAGTTGTACTATGAAGCATTCTAGTAGATGGGTTGCCTTTTGTTTCTTTTTGTAGTATACAAACTGTGATGCACCACTGTCCATATGCTGCATTTTGGGCAAATTGTAACTGAGCCACAACAGGACACCCCATAGTCTGCTAGGAGTGTACACTCTTAAGAACATATCCAGTCACATACAGTAGTATTTAAGGGGGATGACATATTTACTTTTTGATGTATTATGCCTTTAATGAAGCATGTACTTCAGATGTTATTCCATATTTTTTTTACTGTTAAGTGAGGAATTTTTGACATCTTGAACAACAGTATGTTTTACACTTTAGCATATCACAAAACAGCATTCAAATTGTGTAACTGTGTCCCTTCGTAGGTGGCAGACTTGGCTGTGGCATCACCAGCAACTGTATCACGTTGTGGTATGGTGTACCTGGATTCAGGTGTTCTTGGATTACAACCTCTTATTGACTGTTGGCTGCGAAGAGGACTGCCACAACTGGCTGTTCAATATAGAGAACAACTGCGAGAACTGACTGACAATTATCTCTTTCCTGCTCTCACTTTCCTTCGGTCTGGATTGACTGAAATAGTTGCAACACAAGACAATGCCCTTGTGTTTTCATACATCAGGATGGTCAATCATAGACTGCGGCCTCTTGCTAATCCTGAGGGAAAGCCACCACCCGCACAACCTTTTCTGGATTTGATGCGTAAGTAGTTCTTAGTAGCATGTTACTGTTATGTGCTTATCAAAAATATTGTTTCAATGTTGCTTTTGTCCCACAACTTAAACACCTTAAGCTACTGTTCAACTTATTCTTTATTGTGCAACCAGTTTCTATCAAAGATCATTATAAACGATAGACTTTTGTTAGCAGCACAAATATATATTAAAGAAATGTTAATGGGCACTCCAGGCATCTCCCTCTACAATATTAAACATTATTTATAAATGTTGTGTTTTTGACATTGCCTCATTTTCTTTTTGTAATGCGCAGTGCAACTTTTGCTGTTAACAAAAGTCTGTGCAGGATAATGGCCTTTGAACAAAACTGTACACTCAATAAAGATGAATTAAACAACAGCATGAGATGTTACATGATGGTATTTCTACTGCTTATTGAAAGTCTTTTGAGTACTAAACCGTAGATGATAACTTTTTGTGCTTTCTTACTGGAGTATTACATGCCTATTATGTATTGCAGTAATTAAGCTATAGTGCTATTGTAGCTTTATTCAATTTTGATAACAAAACCATAATTTCATCACTTGTCAGTCATAGTGACATACAGAGGCATGAAGAATTTCATCTTTACATATCTTTAAAGTAATAGTCCTATATGGAAAGGCTTGAGATTCTCAGCATCTACTTAAAGAATCAGTCCAACTCCCTAAACACAGACATTGCCTCCTTTTTCCAAGGTTTGGTGAATGGTACCCAATAGAATAGTTTGTGATTGAAGGGACCCTCCATGAAATACAGACACTGTGAAGAAACTTCTAAAGAAACAGAGGCTACTGCACAATAGGTGTAAAACATGGGAGTTGGTGGTCATGTGTGTGAGGTGAGCTTGCTTGTGTTAATGAATGGTGTGTCTTTCTCTTTCTTTTCGTGACAAAGGCTGTGCCAGAAAGCATGTGTGTAACTGTTTTTTAATTGTGTCTTTCTGCAACTTATAAATGTGTCATCTTTACAGTAAGTAGCAATCTATAATTTCCAACATTTTTGATACTCCAACCTTGAGTTTCCATTGTTTGTTTTCATAGGGCTATAGATATAGAGGTGCTGAATTAAACATATTTGCCTGTCAAGAGAGCAATACATAAAGCCTTCACTGTCTACTTTAGCAGAATATTGTCAAAATCTGTTGCAAAACCCAAAGGAATTGTTGTTCTATGGAAAGCTGTTAGTGGCATCAAAATTAATGTCCAGTCACCTACAGATGAGGCCGGAACTAAAATTGAGGGTAGCAAAGCAAAAGCAGAAATCCATAATGAAATTTTCACTCTGCAGTGGAGTGTGCGCTCTGTGAAATTTACTGTCAGATGAAAACTGTGTGGTGGACCAAGACTCGAACTCGGGACATATGCCTTTTCTGTGCAAGTACCCTACCAACTGATCTATGCAAACACGATTCAAAACTCCTGTACACAGCTTTTTCTCCACCAGTACTTCATCTCCTACCTTCCAAAATTCACAGAAGCTCTCCTACATTTTAGCTGGAGAGCTAATATGAAGTTTTGAGGATGCAGTCTACCAAGAAGTTTAAAAAATAGAAATGCTCAATTCCATTTTGAGGATGCAGTCTACCAAGAAGTTTAAAAAGTATAAATGCTTAATTCCATTTCAAAATGTTCCTTTACTAAGGAAAATGCATGAATATTAGTTCTAGTTCTCATACCACTGAATAGGTGAATGAAATAGATACTAGTGTCATTGACATTGAGAAACAGCTGATAAAATTGAACAAAGCTCCAGGGCGTAATGGAATCTCTTATCAGATCCAGTCCTGCATTTGCACTGAGTTAACACCTCTCTTAACTATAATCTATTGTAGATCCCTTGAGCTAAAAACAGTGCCCAGTAGTTGGAAGAAAGCACAGGTAAGACCCACAGAAGTGATCCAGTAACCCTGACATCTGTTTGTTGCAGAATCTTAAAGCATATTCTGAGCAAAAATGTAATGAGGGATCTTGTACAGAAGGACCTGAATCAGCATGGATTCCAAAAACATAGATCATCTGAAACCCAATCTTACGTTTGCATAACATATTGAAAGCAGTGGATCATGGCAGTCAGGTAGATGCAGTATTACTTGATTTCCAAGCAGCATTTGAATCAGTAGCACACCCAAGTTCATTATCAAAAGTACTATCATATGAGGTATCAAGTGAAATTTGTGACTGGATTGAGGATTCTTTGACATGAAGGATGCAGCAAGTTGTCTTGCATGGAGAGTCATTGACAGAAAAGTAACTTCAAGTGTACCCCAGATAAATTTATTGGGACTCTTGGTTTTCATGTTGTATATTAATGACCTTCCAGCATTATTAATGGTATCCTCAGACTTTTCAAAGATGGTGTAGCTGTCTATAATGAGGCACTGTCTGAAAGAAGCTGTGCAAATATTCAGTCAGAGCTTGATAAGATTTAAAAGTGGTGCAAAGACTGACAGATTGCTTTAAATGGTCAGAAACATTGCATTTTGCACTTCGTGAAATAAAAGGAGTATCTGATGATTATAATATCAGTGGGTCACAGTTGTAACTGATCAACTTATACAAATACCATATTTGCCCAAGTACAAGATGATCCTGAATATAAGACAACTCCTCTTTTTTGAAGACTCTCCTTGTGAAAAATTTTCTTTTTAATATCTTCTGACTAATCAAAATTATAAACTTTTATTGATGTAAGACATCTACCTGAAAAGTTAACAAAATGCCTGTTCTAACAATATGATGCTTATTGATTGTCTACATTTTGATAATACAAGGAGAAATAAAACAAACACAAAAAAGTGTTTAATTTTTATCTTCACTGCCTTTCTGTTTACTGAGCCTGTCATCTGTGGTATCACCACTTTTATTCATCATTCTAACTGAACAACTGTGAAAATTATATCTTTGGTATCACAAATATTTGGCAGTTTCTTCTGAATATGTTTCAATTTCTGAGGTTATGGCTACAATGGGACCTGGAGACCACAACATTTTTTTCTTCCTGAACACACAGTGGATTTTGCTTCTGTACAGATGTGAGGATGTTACAATGTCTGTTACTTCCAAACATATCGTCTGCCTGCCATTCTCTCATTGGCTGTGTAGGACCAGTGGACATCCCACATCATTCCCACCACACCTCGTGGTGAACATTGACAACATTGCTGCAAAAAACGCATTGGTACGACACTGACCCTGATCTAGACTTTCAGCAGCTCCTGTAGAAATGAATGCTATTGCTGAGTATTTGTCCAATTTGAAAGTCAGTTCTATTCCGAGTACAAAAGGATTCAGGCAAACTGCAGTTTAAACAAGGTAAATGTTCATAAGAAGTGACTGCATTACGAAATTTGCTGCCTGCTCGACATTTACCTCCCCGCACTCATCACAGTTCTCAGCCAAGTTGTTGTCACTGTTCCCCATCCAACATTCCATAGTTCACATATGAAGAGAATAGTCCTCCATTGAGGGGCATTCCAGTGTATATGCTTGTGAACACACCAAAAATACCATCCTACGTGATTAATTGTGTATGATGCGTGTGTTGTTGTCTTCAATCCAAAGACTGGTTTGATGCTACTACTATATCTTCACAAGCCTCTTCATCTCTAGGTAACTGCTGCAACCTACATCCTTCTGAATCTCCTTACTGTATTCATCTCTTGGTCTCCCTTTAGGATTTTTATCCCCCCATGCCCCCTCCAGTACAAAACTGGTGATCCCTTGATGCCTTAGAAGTGTCCTGCCAACCGATCCCTTTTTCTAGTCAGGTTGTGCCACGAAGTTCTCTTCTCCTCTATTTTATTCAGTACCTCCTCATTAGTTGTGTGATCTACCCATCTAATCTTCAGCATTCTTCTGTAGCACCACAATTCGAAAGCTTCTATTCTGTTCCTGTCTAAACTGATTATTGTCCACATTTCACTTCCGTACATGGTTACACTCCATACAAATTCTTCCAGAAAGGACTTCCTGACACTTAAATCTATACTCGATGTTAACAAATGTTTCTTCTTCATGAATGCTTTTCTTGCCAATGCCAGTCTACATTTTGTATTGTCTCTACTTCTACCATCATCAGTTATTTTGCTGCCCAAATAGCAAAACTCATCTACTACTTTAAGTGCCTCATTTCTTAGTCTAATTCCCTCAGCATCACCTGATTTAGTTTGAGTACATTCCATTATCCTCATTTTGCTTTTATTGATGTTCATTTTGTATCCTACTTTCAAGACATTGTCCGTTCTGTTCTGCTGCTCTTCCAAATCCTTTGCTGTCTCTGACAGAATGACAGTGTCATTAGCAAACCTACTCTCTTTTATTTCTTCCCCCCGGACTGTAATTCCTACTCCAAATTTTTATTTTGTTTCCTTTACTGCTTGCTCAGTGTACAGATTGAATAACATCGAGATAGTCTATAACCTGTCACACTCCCTTCTCAGCCAGTGCTTCCCTTGTGTGCCCCTCGACTCTTTATAACTGCCATCTGGTTTCTGTACAAATTGTAAATAAACTTTCGCTTCCTGCATTTTACCCCTTGCACGTTTAGAATTTGAAAGTCAACATTGTCAAAAGCTTTCTCTATGTCTACTGATGCTATATACATAGGTTTGCCTTTCCTTAACCCACCTTCTGTGAGAAGTTGTAGGGTCTGTATCACCTTACATGTTCCTGCATTTCTCTGGAATCCAAACAGATCTTCCCCAAGGTTGGCTTCTACCAGTTTTTCCATTCTTCTGTAAAACTGATAGTTCGGTAATTTTCACATGTGTCACCACCTGCTTTCTTTGGAATTGGAATTAATATATTCTTCTTGAAGTCTGAGGGTATTTCGTCTGGCTAATACATCTTGCTCACCAGATGAAAAAGTTTTGTCATGGTTGGGTCTCACAAGGTTATCAGTAGTTCCAACAGAATGTTGGCTACTCCCGGGGCCTTGTTTTGACTTAGGCCTTTCAGTGCTCTGTCTAATTCATTTTGAACTTCTTGTTGATCTCTTTTTTAAAACATTTGTACTTCCTCTTGCCTGCTTCATTTACTGTGTCTTTACATTTTCTTCTTTCATCAATTAAATTCAACATTTCTTGTGTTACCCACAGTTTTCTTCTACCTCTCGACCTTTTACCTGCTTGATCATCTGCTGCCTTCACTGTTTCATCTCTCAAAGCCTCCCATTTTTCTTGTACTGCATTCCTTTCCCCTGTTCCTGTCAATCATTCTGTTATGTTCCCTCTGAAACACTCTACAACTTCGGGTTCCTTCAGTTTAGCCAGGTCACAACTCTTCATATTCCTACCTTTTTGCAGTTTCTTCAGTTTTAATCTACAGTTCATAACCAATAAATTGTGGTCAAGTCCATGTTTGCCCCTGAAAATGTCTTACAATTTAAAACCTGGTTCCAAAATCTCTGTCTTACCATTATATAATCAATCTGAAATCTTCCAGTGTCTCCAGGTCTCTTCCATGTATACACCCTTCTTTCATGATTTTTAAACCCAGTGTTAGCTATGATTAAATTATGATCTGTGCAAAATTCTACCAGGCGACTTTCTCTTTCATTCCTTTCTCCCAGTCCATATCCACCTACTACTTCCCCTTCTAGTCCTTTTCCTACTATCAAATTCTAGTCCCCCATGACTATTAAATTTTCATCTCCCTGAACTATTTGAATAATTTCTTTTATCTCATCATAGATTTCTTAAATCACTTCATCGTCTGGGGAACTAGTTGGCATGTAAACTTGTACAACTGTGGCGGGTGTGGGCTTTGTGTCTCCTATTTTTTTTATTCTTTATTAAACCTATTCCTGCATTACTCCTATTTGATTATATATAATCATGTATTCATGTGATCAGAGATCCTGTTCTTCTTGCCACAAAACTTCACTAATTCCCACTACATCTAACTTTAACCTATCCATTTCCATTTTTAAATTTTCTAACCTACCAGCCTGATAAAGGGATCTGACGTTCCACACTCTGATCTGTAGAACACTAGTTTTGTTTCTCCTGATAACGACATCCTCCTGAGTAGCCCTCACCTGGAGATCCAAATGGGGGACTATTTTCCCTCCAGTATATTTTACCCAGGAGGATGTCATCTTCATTTAACCATACAGTAGAGCTGCATGCCCTCGGAAAAAATTACGATTGTAGATTTCCCTTGCTTTCAGCCGTTCGTAGTACCAGCACAGCAAGGCCATTTTGGTTTGTGTTACAAGGCCAGATCAGTCAATCATCCAGACTATTGCCCCTGCAACAACTGTAAAGGTTGCTGCCCCTCTTCAGGAACCACACATTTTTCTGGCCTCTCAGCAGATACCCCTCCATTGTGGTTGCACCTACGATATGGTTATCTGTATCTCTGAGGCATGCAAGCCTTCCCACCAATGGTAAGGTCCATGGTTCAGGGGGGGGGAGATGCATATGTAACTGATAATGTCATAAACAAGTAAATGATCATTTTGAGCTTGTGCATAGAATACTGCTTATGATTGCGTGGATTTATAGAAAGCTATAAAGGTCAATCAAAAAGTTTTCATTTGGAAGCATTGGTGCAGCCCTGGTGCCATGTAGTGCAACTCCGATCTGGATATATAAGTACCGGTACGTAGACAAGGGAGTAGAGTGGTATTCATGTCTTTCTGACATGCTTGCAATAAATGTGGAAACTTTAACTATGGCAACATTATTACCACATTCATCTAAACAGAACCAATGTTCTGTTGTTCTTTCTTGGCTGCTTGTGGGTAAACATCAGTAAACATGTATTGGAGAATGAAGAATATGTTTTGGGGCACATGTCTGCCAAAAACCACCATTGTGGAATTGTTCACCAAGTTGAGTGCTGCTCACAACTAATGCAAGATGCCAGTCAATCTGGAAGGCCAGCCTCATCAAACCACTGGAAACTGGACTTGAAAGCATCAACAAATGTAGTGGCATCAACCATTGCCCCGTCCATTTCCTGCTAGAAGGGTGATGCTCATCTTGTTCTTTGAGTCCCAGGGCCCATTGCGTATTGTTTTGAAGGAACCTGATGTGTCCATCACTGGGGAACAGTACTGCACATCACTGGAGAAGTTACGGTGTGCAATTAAGGTGAAACATTTGGGATAACTGCGACAAGGGGAGCTGCTGCTTCATGATAACATCAATCCCCACATCAGAAATGTTGTAATGCTGAAGTTACACCAACTCAAGTGGGAGACACTTGAGTACTCACACCCTAGCCCTGATGTCTGATCATGCGACTATTACACCTTTGGTGCCTTGAAAAAGGCCTTGGAAGGTTGACGATTCTTTTTGGATGAGGATGTGCAGTAGTTATGGACTTCCTGACACAGTAGGAGACAGTGTATGCCTACAGTGATTTTGCAGGATCGGCAGATCAATCCGGACTGTACAGCATTTGAATGGAAACTTTTTGGTCACGCATTGTGGGAGTGAATACCTTAATATTAATCTTTAGTATTAAAATGTTTTGGTAACTATTAGCATAAACATTGCAATATACATCGTGGTACTAAGACTGACTAGTAATATTATTCTTAGCTGTTCTCCTTGTGCCGTGGATTCTGTTCTCAATTGTTTGGAGTGTGGGAGCAACATGTGACGGTGCATCCCGGACAAAATTTTCTGATTGGCTGCGAAGGCATATTAGGCATCATGGCCATGTACCAGCTTTCCCTCATGAAGGACTTGTTTATGATTACAAGTATGTAATCTGTGTATTGTCATTTAAATAAGTTAGAGCATATAAATGTCCTGTGACAAACATAAAGCATTACATTTCAAACACTGTTACCTAGTTGCTGTATGTAGTAATTTGTACTATGTGTATCAGTATAGTTTACTGTTGGTGCAATGTCTTTTGACTTGCTTATTTCTTTCTTAATGTAGTCCTCAGTTCATTCCACAGCCATGAAAGTTTCCTTCTCTATAGCATTGGAAAACATGATGAATTGCATGTTTAAAGTCATGAAAATGTATCTACAAAATTAATGATATTAGGAAAAGGATAGGTTGCTACTTATTGTAAAGGTGACGCATTGAGTTGCAGACGGGCTTAACGAAAAGACAGTTACACATTAATGGCTTTCGGCCAAAGCCTTCTTCAGAAAAGAAAACACACATTCACACAAGCAAGTACACCTCATGCACACATGACTATTACCACTGGCAGCTCTAACCAGATAGCTGGTCGGAGCTGCCAGTGGTTACAGTCATGTTGTGTGAGGTTTACTTGTTTGTGTGAATGTGTGTGTGTGTGTGTGTGTTTTATTTGTTGAAGAAGACTTTGACCAAAGCTATTAATCTGTAACTGTATTTTCATTGCACCTATCTGCAACTCAGTGGGTCATCTTTACACTGAGTCCTTTTGCTAATGTTGTTGGTATTCTGACCAGGAGTTTACATTGTTTGATTTTATCTACAAAATTGGCCATTTTGCGAATATGTATCACCACAGTCTTGGAAAACCAATCTTTTCAATTAAAAGACCCTGGAACTCTCATATTTAACCACTCTGAAGCCAGTGTGTAGCATCTTGACAAAGTTTAATGTCACAATAACATATTGCCTTTCAAATCATTTTTGCTCTCTTTGCAATACCATAGTTTTAAATGGCATAACAGCTTGTCTGCAGATATGTTGTTTTGTCACTGTATTTTGAGACATGCATAAAAAATATGGAGCAACCTGTATCCCAACGTACCAGCACTTGCAATAAACAGCGTCTACAGCATTACATACATGGAATACATAAATCTATTGTTATATCTAAAAATAAAGATGATGTGACTTACCAAACGAAAGTGCTGGCAGGTTGATAGACACACAAACAAACACAAACATACACACAAAATTCAAGCTTTCGCAACCAACGGTTGCTTCATCAGGAAAGAGGGAAGGAGAGGGAAAGACAAAAGGATGTGGGTTTTAAGGGAGAGGGTAAGGAGTCATTCCAATCCTGGGAGCAGAAAGACTTACCTTAGGGGGAAAAAAGGACAGGTATACACTCGCGCGCGTGCGCACACACACACACACACACACACACACACACACACACACACACACACACACACACACACATATTCACACAAGCAAACACTGTGTGTGTGCAGATGGATATGTGTCTGTGTGCGAGTGTATACCTGTCCTTTTTTCCCCCTGAGGTAAGTCTTTCCACTCCCGGGATTGGAATGACTCTTTACCCTCTCCCTTAAAACCCACATCCTTTCATCTTTCCCTCTCCTTCCCTCTTTCCTGATGAAGCAACCGTTGGTTGCGAAAGCTTGAATTTTGTGTGTATGTTTGTGTGTCTATCAACCTGCCAGCGCTTTCGTTTGGTAAGTCGCATCATCTTTATTTTTAGATATATTTTTCCCATGTGGAATGTTTCCCTCTATTATATTCATATCATTAATTTAAGTCTATTGTTATTAATATGTTATTCAAGTCGTTACTGCTGTGATGTCAACATAATTTCCAGAGGAGTAGCACAGCTCGAAAAAATTGAAAAAAGAGACAGAAAAAGTAAACATCAATTGAGGAAACCATTTTTTTGTTCCAAAGGCAAATATATCTCTGCATGGTCATTTAAACAAAAAGGCAAAATAATAATAATAATAATTATTATTATTATAGTAATAATTTGCTCAAAATATTTCAGAAAATACAGATTTAATTTCACTGATGGTGACAGACTGAAAGTTCATGAAGAATTTTGGAATTAGGTGATACAGACAGCTAGCAACTGTAAGTCAGTTCACTTTTAGAAAAGGTGGAGAAGCAAAGTAATAGGCTCAACCAAAAGAAAATTCAGAAATAAACTTTTTAATCAAAGATTGTATTGTATTGTATTTATTGTATTTATTTATTGGTCCAGTAAATCTTACATATACAGTACAGCACAACAGATATTGGACAGGTCAAAGTATATCTTACAATTAAAACACTTTAGAAACTAGAAAATTATGTTCACAAAATTTTACAGCACTTCATATACTGCTTCTTTAATATGTTGTCAATGTGAGTTTCCCATCTAAGATTATTCTGTAGCCAGACCCCCAGAAATTTTGTATTAGGCACACTTGCAATATCTGTGTCTGACATCTGAATTCTTATATCCTCTTCAGTGTTTCTCTTGACATTATGAAAATTTAATGCTATTGTTTTACTTTTATTTATTATTAGTTTGTTTTGGTTGAACCAGTTTACAACATATGTTAATGCCACAGACAGTCTTGTCTGTAGTATCTCTGCAGTCTTCCCACTGACTAATATGCTTGTGTCATCTGCAAACTGGATAGTGCTATGGTACTGGTTGGTTGATGTTAGGTCATTTATATATATCAAAAATAGGATGTGGCCCAGTACCGAGCCCTGCGGTACTCCATATTTTACTGCTTTATATTCAGAATAGTGTCTTGTTGATTTATTTTCTTTGTGAAAATGTATTTCTACTACTTGCTTGCGGTCAGTAAGATATGATCTAAACCAGTTGTTAGCCATACCTCTGATACCACACTGGACTCGCATTCGGAAGGACGACGGTTCAATCCCGCGTCCGGCCATCCTGATTTGGGTTTTCCGTGATTTCCCTAAATCAATCCAGGCAAATGCCGGGATGGTTCCTCTGAAAGGGCACGGCCGACTTCCTTCCCTAATCCGATGAGACCGATGACCACGCTGTCTGGTCTCCTCCCCCAAACCAACCAACCAACCTCTGATACCAATTCTTTCAAGCTTCTGCAGCTATAGGGTGTGGTCTATGATGTCGAAAGCCTTAGACAGATGAAGGCATATGCCAGTTACTTTTTGTCCACTATCAATTTTTTGGAGTACTTCACCCAGAAATTCATATATTGCTGTTTCTGTTGATCGGCCTTTCCGGAAGCCATGTTGGGTTGTGGATAATATTTTGCACTTTTCTAGAAAATCTAGCAACCTCTTATGAAAAAATTTTTCTAGTATTTTCGAAAATGTAGATAGCAAGGCAATAGGTCTATAATTGGCTATGTCTTCTTTCTTACCTTTTTTGAACAGTAGTTTCAGTTTCACTGTCTTTAAGCAGGAAGGAAAGACTCCATATGTTAATGAACTGTTGAAAATGTGGGCTAATGGTATTGCAATGAGGTCACCCACATTTTTAATGACATAATCTGGAATCTCATCCACACCTGTTGAAAATTTTGTTTTTAACTCTGTAATTGATAGTATAATTTCCTTAGGGTTGGTTGGAGCAAGAAATATGGAGTTGGCAGTTTCTATTTTCATTTGATGGTGTTCTAACAGGATTTTTATTTGAAGATTTTATGTCAGAGAGTAATTTTTCACTAATATTTGCAAAGTATGTATTAAAAGCATTGGCTACTTCTTCTGGATTTGTAATTTTTTGCCATCTTGGATTACCTGGAGATTTACATTTTGGGAGGTCTCATTTCCTACTTGTTCTCTGACTATCTTGCACATGGCTTTCATTTTGTTCCTGGCCATTTTTATATGGTGATCATTTGTTGTTTTTTTAGCTGCTTTTATGACTTTGTGAAGCACTCTCTTATAATTCTTGAAATACCCAGAAATTCTTCTGTAACATTTTGTGTTTTTGAGATTTCGTAAAGTCTCCTCTTTTCAGCACATGATATTTTAATGCCTTTCGTCAGCCATGTAACATTTCTTTTTCTAGTTTTTAGTGTTTGGTTTTTATCTGGAAAAGAAATATTGAAATAATGGGAGAATATTTCCATGAACATGTCAGACTTTTTACATGGGTCCTCATAGTTGTCTATATCATTCCATGTTTCTAAAAACAAAGATGATGTGACTTACCAACTGAAAGTGCTGGCAGGTCGACAGACACAAACAAACACAAACATACACACAAAATTCAAGCTTTCGCAACAAACTGTTGCCTCATCAGGAAAGAGGGAAGGAGAGGGAAAGACGAAAGGAAGTGGGTTTTAAGGGAGAGGGTAAGGAGTCATTCCAATCCCGGGAGCGGAAAGACTTACCTTAGGGGGAAAAAAGGACGGGTATACACTCGCACACACACACATATCCATCCACACATATACAGACACAAGCAGACATATTTAAAGACAAAGAGTTTGGGCAGAGATGTCAGTCGAGGCACTTCTGCCTGCTTGAGTCTGTGTATGTGCGGCTGGATATGTGTGTGTGTGTGTGTGCGCGAGTGTATACCTGTCCTTTTTTCCCCCTAAGGTAAGTCTTTCCGCTCCCGGGATTGGAATGACTCCTTACCCTCTCCCTTAAAACCCACTTCCTTTCGTCTTTCCCTCTCCTTCCCTCTTTCCTGATGAGGCAACAGTTTGTTGCGAAAGCTTGAATTTTGTGTGTATGTTTGTGTTTGTTTGTGTCTGTCGACCTGCCAGCACTTTCAGTTGGTAAGTCACATCATCTTTGTTTTTAGATATATATTTCCTATGTGGAATGTTTCCCTCTATTATAACCATTCCATGTTTCTTTTTTTAGTAAGTGTCTGAAGTGTTCTAGGTTGTACTTGCTAAAATTTCTACCTTTTCTTGTCGTTTGTTGTTCAGTATTTCCTGCAGTCTCTACTGGGAATTCAATAAACTGTGCATAATGATCACTGAAACCCGTATTCATATTTCCAGATTTGTATAAATATTTATCTGTATTTATTAGTATCTGATCTATAGCACTACTTGATGATTTGGTGACTCTGTTGGGGGATTTGATAGTTGTATGTATATTGTAGGTTTTTAATAAGGCCTCAAGGTTTAATCTGTCTTTTGAGTTCTTGTAGAAATCTATATTAAAGTCACCACATATGATGGTTGTTTTACTATTTTTATACTGTTAAGTGCCTTCTCAAGATTTTCAGTGAAAGTAGTTACGTTTCCATCTGGGCTTCTATATATGCAAATAACAATTATATTTAAATTTGTCAGTTGTGTAGCAGAAATTTCGAAGTTTTGCTCTTCCCCTAGCTGGTTAGTGAACTCTAAATTATCGTGTTTGACGTCCTCTCTAACATATATGCATGTTCCTCCATGCAGGGAGGTTTTCCTACAAAAAAAAGATGAAAGGGTAAAGCCCTCTCTCCTTGTGTGATGTAACATTTGTTCATCTGATAACAATATTTCTGTCTCACTAACTTTATTTGATAAGGATTGTACATTTTGGTGCAGGAGCATAAATTTCGACGATGACTTATTTACTAGGTTGTTTTGACCTACCTTATGTTCGACAGCTGCACATGACATATCATTTTTAACACTTTTAGAATTGAAGTTTTCTTTCCAGAGCGATGTTTTAGAAGATGAAATCAACATTTCTCTGGAATCACTTGCCATAAAAAACATTGTGGTTCTTTCCTGTTTCGTGTTGGGCGAGTTGACTTGCAGTGTGATGGCGTTTCTGCTGTAATTTTTGGAGTTGTAATTTGAAGAACTGCAACTAGGCCCCTTCAACACTTCCTGAAGTCATTGGAGTAATATGCTCTCCATTTGAAATTGGTGATTCCATAGCTGCTGCTGCTACAATTGGAGGCTGCAGTAAGCCTGGCTGATTTCGGTTTAATTGTTCCATGATTGCATCGCACAGTGCTACTTTCCCTTTCATGTTTCTATGCAATCCATGGGTAGTTGAAATCTTCTCTTTTTTTACTGTCTGCATTAATATATGTCACATTGCTGAAGAGCTTGCATATTTTCTCGACCTTTCAGTTAGTTGCTTCGATTTCTGCATTCACACATCATGTTTTGATGAGGTCATGTCCCATAGGGATGCTTATTACGAACACTTTCATGTCCATAACTTTTGCCAATGTTTCCCTTAAAGATCGCAAAGTGCATTTTGCCTCATTTTTGTAGACAACGTGTGCGCCAGCTAAAATAATGCAAGAGTTACAACTTCCATGGTTACTGTGTGTGTCAATATGTTGAGTAACTTCTCGCAGTGGAGCACCTGGCATCACAAATCCAATAACACTTTCATTTATTAGTTTTTCGTTCATGATCTTTGCCAGTCCTTTTCCATGACTATCAGAAAATAAATAAATAATGCCAGCATCTTGTTTTTTACGATGTCTGTTTTTGTTTGTTGTTTTCGGTTCCGAAACTTTCGTTTGTATATTTGCTTCACTTTGTCTGTTCGTTTTTTCTGATAGCACACTCAATCTGTTTTTGCACACGATATTAGAATCAGTCAATAACGTTCTTTGAGAATTTGACAGTTTACTTTTCACTACCGGTATGTTTGGAGATTCGCTATTTCGAGGAAAGTTTGATCTGTTTACATGCTTTTCCGCTACCATGCTAGAGTTGTTTGTTTGGACACTTTTTTTGTTTACTTTCAGTTCCTTGCAACAGTTTTTCTTCAGGTGGCTGTATTCCATGATTTACTACATTCGATTTTTGCACACTGTTTTTTTGTATTAAAGTTACACTGCTTCTTTGAGATTTATCTTCCTGGATAGAGTTTTCTTCAGTCACTGATTCCCATTTTCCTGTGGAGGCTGTGTCTTCTTGCTTCCCGTATTTTCCCGATTGAAGTTCTTTTATATCCTGTTTTAGAGTACCGATTATGAATTGTAGACTTTTTATACGTTCATTTAGCTTTGATATCTCGTCCTTACAACTCATACACGATTTCTTTTTTCCATCAAATTTTACTTTTTTTTGCGGAGATACACAATTTACTTTAACACTAGCCACCATCTTGAATGCTCGAAAGGTTCATGATTGTCCATCCTCCTTTCTATCAATTTTTGATTTGATGACGTCTTTCATTCACCAAGTTTTGTTCAAACAGAATGACCACAGCATCATTTATAGACATAAAAAATAACTGCACAAGCTAGCAGTGGCTAAATCAGCTTTTACCAAAGAAAAAAAATTAGATACCATATAAAAAACTTTCCCAACCTCTCTTCACATTATAGTAGGAAGAATTCAGAGGAAGTTTACTTGCCACAAGAATTAAATCTTTGAAAAATGTATCTACTGTATGACATTCGGATACTTAAAAAGAAAGTGACATGGTCCACATCCACGAGGATCTCCTCAGTACAGATCTATGGAACGAAAAACTAATCTAATGTAATCTAATACTTGCAAAAATATCACCTCTGAAAAGGAATCTTACTATCAAAGCATATTTAATACAGAACTTGACCTTTTCTTCAATGTACCTAAATATGTTATTAATAATAGATGCTATAAGTTCTCTCATATGAATACCACAGAGTAAGAAATTCACCAATCAGAGCAAGACACTCACAAAAATCAGAAGTGTTTCACATGGTCTATGAAAGACAGCATCAAGATGAAAGCTGCATCAGAAAGAACCCCTGTAGCTGAATTTGATCTGGAGGCTGTCTGCAACTGCCCAAACACAAATGCTAAAGCATTGTTTTATTGACAAAGACTTGCTGTGTATGGTCTAACTTTATACAATACAACTTCAAGAGAAGCCAGTTGCTAGATGTGGAATTAAAGGACAGTCAAACATGTTTCTGCAGAAATTTCTTTTATTTTCTAGAAACAAATGCAGATGGCAAAGACTGAAATTTATTTTCCGATACATGTCAAGAGCAAAATAGAAATGTGAGCCTGTCTGCTATGTTCCTGGATGCTGTTGATTATCTTGATGTCCCTTAATAAATCATGTTTTTTGAGCAGTTCACTTGCAAATGGAGTTTCACTCAGTTCATGTGTGAACAGGAATTTTTTTTTATATATTTTACATCAGGATTGTTCACTGACTCAGAATGACTAATGAAAAGTTACTTGTCAGTGATGTTCAACAGAAGAATATTTTGAATTTCCCAGAACTGAGATATTAAAAGATAAAGAACAGAAAAGTTGATAGTGTTGGAAATAATGTGAACTGTCTCTAGATAACCTGGTTTCACTAGTAAAGAGAAGTCTTGGAACTTACTTATTTTTAATACAGCTGTACATCTGAAGCATTTAAAAGAGCAGAAACTTCATGCAGAACTAAAACGGGTTTACAAGAATTTTTTACATTTCAGCCTTTGTATTCTTCTACAATTCTCACACAGGAGGATAAGATCTAATATATTTTTTATCATTAAAACATGGGGACTCTACGACAGCAATATCATTTCTACAAGTCTTTAATGGCAGATCAACATCCAGTGAAGAAACAGAAATTAATGCTGGTGATAATCACAGTTGACCCAACTTTCAGTAAGACTTGCTTCATTGTACACATACAATTATTTTGTGTTTTTATGTATTTTGCCATATATTCATGATGATTATTCTTTTTGATGTTTAAAGCCAAATGGCTATATAATTATGATGACCAATAACAATATGGAAATGGTAGATCACTACTCATCACATAGAGGAGGTGCTAATTCACAGACAGGCACAATTAAAAAGAATACTTGCAATATTAATAGCTTTCAAACACAGTCCTCCTGCAGAAGTGGACCTCTCATACACTCACACAACAGCAACTTGCACACACATGGCACCTGTCACAGGGAGTAGTGCAACTGGATCCGACTTGAGTAGGGTGGGAAGTGGGGGTAAGAAAGAGGTGTGGAGTGGGAAAGGGTTGTGGGATACAACTAAGTATTTGAGATACTGCTGTATTTCTGAAATGAGATAACTGTGTCAGGGCTCCCCCATTCGCTTCACATTGTTCTCCTCAGCCCTAGTGAGCCATCTTCTTTAGTGTTGATCTTTACCTCAAGGACAGTCGCATTAGTGCCTCCATCCACATAAAACCCACCAACCATCAACAATACCTCTGATTCGATAGCCGCCACCAGTTCCACACCAAGAAATCCCTTAGGTGCTCTTGGTTTATTCATCTGTAGTGAAGAGTAGTGTCTCTACAAATATCTCAAAAATCTCACTGAGGCCTTCACAGACCAAAACAACCCTTCCAATCCTATCCAAAAACAAATTTCCCATGGCTTATCTCACCATTCACCTTGGGCAATGATGAACTTATCATTTAGTGCCTTAAAGCACAATCATCTTCATCGGTCAGCTACCATGCCCCACCACCCACTGTCCGGCCAGAAAGGAGCAGTTCTCTCGTGGATCAGTACCACACAGGACTTGAGCAACTGTACCACATTCTCTGACTTGCTTTTGGCTATCTGTCACTGTGCCTTGAAATGAGAGATTTTCCTCTCTAACCTCCACACCCTACCACAGTAGCTATTTTGCCACCTAACTCCTCCCCCCCAAGCAGTACCCTTGTCCATCACTATTCCACCCTTGCTCCCATCCCCTTGTCTGACATGTCATATCACTACAATAGACATAGGTGCAATACCTGTTTGATTCATCCTCCCACTACCAACTACACCTGTCATGTTACAGGCATCTCCTACCCCATCAAAAATAAGGCCACCTATGAAACCAGTCATGTGATCTACAAAATCAGCTGCAACCACTGTGCAGTCATGGGCATGACAGCCAACAAGCTGTCTATCTGCATGACTACTGTCAAACTGTGGCCGAGAATAACTGGATCACCCAGTTACTGAGGATGCTTCCCAATACAATGTGCTTGACATCAACTGAAAGCTGAAATATTTCTGTTATTCTTTCTCAACGTGCCTGTTTGTGACTCAAAATCTCCTTTGTGTGGTGACTCGCAAACTGTTCTTTCCATATTGTTGTCATCCCATCCTGAACTTTGTATTGTTTTATAAATGTCTGAAATACATTGCTTAAGAATATTCATCACAGTTAAGCAAAATAAATTTTTATATGAGTGAATACTTTGTTATTGTTATTATTACTATATCAGATGTAACTAACCAGACCACCAAGATGATTAAAGATTAAACAATGTATCTACAACAATGTTTGTTTTTTGTCTTGTAGTGTTTAATGTTAAAGATGATAAATTGTTGAATAAATCCCAACACACTCTAGGAGCCACAAGGTATGAGGATTATCAGCTTCATGAACTTAGTTGGTAAAAGTGTTTCTGCTGTTGCAAAACTTCTTATGCCATTATCTCAAAACACATTTTTAAAAAAAAGTCAACATGACTCTAAACTGCCAGAATGTATGAGTGAATTGAAATCTGATTTTTCTACTACGTTCAAATAATATCTCTTTTTTTCTATACATCATGGATTCAACTCAAAGTCTTTTCTTCTCTCAAATAGTATGCTCATCTGTTTTTTTCTACATCTCTTCTCCCAGTCAGATTATCAGATTATGTTAATTTTGAAATTACATCACTTGAGCATTAGTGATTTCAACATTGTTTTGTTAAAGTAGGTGATTCAAATAATTAAATACATATTTTAAGACATTTGTTTTTAGCAGACACACATTTTAATTATCTCATTTGTGTGCAGAATTAGGTGGGTTCAAATGTATGAGATACTCACTAAATGAAATTTATTTAACATAGGTTAATTGTATCATAGGAACATTCAGATGAGAGAACTGATACATTGTGAGACAGAATTGCAGGACAGTACTTTACCTTAGGAGGCAAAATGTACAGTATTGCTGATAGACACTGCAAAAATGCCACACTACCTAGCTTTCTACATCTACATCTATACTCTGCAAGCCACCTGACAGTGTGTGGCAGAGGATACCTTCAGTACCTCTATCGGTTCTCCCTTCTATTCCAGTCTCGTATTGTTCATGGAAAGAAAGATTGTCAGTATGCCTCTGTGTGGGCTCTAATCACTCTGATTTTATCCTCATGATCTCTTTGCGAGATATATGTAGGAGAGAGCAATATACTGCTTGACTCCTCGGTGAAGGTATGTTCTCAAAACTTCAACAAAAGCCCGTACTGAACTACTGAGCATCTCTCTTGCAGAGTCTTCCACTGGAGTTTATATGTCATCTCCAAAAGCTTTTGTGATTACTAAATGGTCCTGTAATGAAGCGTGCTGCTCTCCGTTGGATCTTATCTATCTCTTCTATCAACCCTATCTGATACAGATCCCACTCCGGTGAGCAGCATTCAAGCAGTGGGCCAACAAGTGTACTGTAACCTACTTCCTTTGTTTTCAGACTGCATTTTCTTAGAATTCTTCCAATGAATCTCAGTCTGCCATCTGCTTTACCAATGATTCATTTTATTAATTTCAGGACTATTAGTCTCTTTCTCAGGGAAGAGGGAAGGACAGGTTGGGAAAGTTTGAAAAGGAAAGGCAAGTCACTCAGCCCCTAGGATTAGAGGGCAAGGGCAAGGTGCCAGAGAGAGTACGTCAAAGATGGTGCCTTGGTGCTGTGTCAACCTTAGTATGGAGATGACAAGTACAGAGGGAACAGTAAAGCTGGATTAACGGGAAGAATAGTGAATAGTGCAGTTAAGAATGGGAACAGTATTTTTAAAGTCTAATGATGCTGTAATTGTAGGTTGGTCTTTCTTTAAGGTATTCTCTGAAATAATTTGTAAGGCCCATAATGTCTCATATGTTCTTTGGATTTCTACAAAATTCAAAATAGTCTCTCTCGAGACAGGTTTCTACCAACATCTCTCTGCAAATAATTCTTGGTCGTATTTAGCAACTGTGACTTACTAGATTGATGATTTAGTCATACTTATACCTAAAAGCACTATCCTTATATGCTATTGGGATTATTCCATTAGTTTGAAGTTATCTGGATACTTTGCCTGCCTCGTATATCATACATACCAAATGGAACAATATTTTCATGCTTGGATTTCACAAGAATTTTAATAATTCTGAGGAAATGTTGTGTATGGCAAGAGGCTTGTTTTCAGTTGAATTTTCCAGTGCTGTTTCACATTGGTCTCTTGCTATCACATTTTCATCATATTTACCATCCTGTTTCATATTATTGTCCTCATGTTTATTACTTTTATAGACACTTTCTGTATGTTACCTTCATACGAGTGTTATCTGCTTGGTTTTGGTTTTGAATCTGACCTCCTAAACTTTAAAGAGCTGCTACTCTTTCCTCCAGAGTTTTCTTTATTTTGTGTGTAAGCAACAATTTATTTTTCTTATAGTCATGCATCCCTCTACAGCTTTACATTTTCCCTCTAGCCAATATGTACTTACCACGAATCTCATTTTTCATACTTGGGTGTTCTCTTTTCTCTGCTTCATTTCTCGCATTTTTATATTTTTCTCCATTGATCAGTTAAATTATCTCCTGTGTTATCCAAGGATTTCTGCAGGGACATAGATATATTAAACACAGAAATGCACAGTACTGATGTACTAGCTATTTCCTCAGACTTCCCCAGTTATGTGAATGCCACATATATTTCACACATCTATGCCTGATTTCTCTCCTGATGTATTTTTCCTTTCTATTTACCTCATCCTTCTTCCACCTATTTCATCACACCCTGTCCCTCTTTCACCTGCTTCTTCACACCCTGCCATTCATCCACCTGCCTCATCACACCTTTCTCAGTCTACTTCTCCTCTTCCTGTTTCTGTCCATCTCATGTACTACCCCATTTTCACCTCCTTTCTCCCAACCGCAGTGTGAGGTAAGTGGTTCTTATACCCACACAGTAATTCCCGTGTGCACCAAATTTGGTTCCAATCAATCAAACGATTTAGAATATGTGGAACATAAGTACATACAAACTTACATTTTTATAATATGCGGGCTTTTTGCCTGAAGGTTTTCCTATGTACATGTATGTCACTGTCCACAAATCTCCTCATTTCCTCTCTCTCTGTCCCTCTCCTCCTCCTCATTCTGTCTATCTCCCCTCACTTCATCTCTTCCTGCCCCTCTCTCTGTCTGTCTCCTCCTCCCATTCTCTCTGTTTTTCTCCTCCTCCCACTTCTCTGTGTGTATTCCTCCTCCCCCCTCTTCTGTCCCTCTCATCCTTCCTGTTCAATCCTCCTATCTCCTCTTTCTGTTCATCTCCTCACCCCAACTCTCTGTGTCAATGTCCTCCTGACCCCCTCAGCTCACCACCTCCTCCTCCCCTTTCAGTCCATCTCCTCCTCCCCCCTTACTCCATCTCCTCCTCCATACTCTCTGTTTCTACTCCTCTCCCCCTCACTCTGTTCACATCATCTTGCCTTTTATCTTTGTCTATCTTCTCCCCCCCCCCCCCTCTCACTGCCCATCTCCTCCTCCCCGTCTCTCTGCCTCTCTGTCTTGACGTCCCGTGTCATTCTGTCTATCTCCCCGCCCCCAACAATCCATTTCATCCTCTGCTCCTCTCTCCCTCCGTGCCTCCCCCCCTTCCCCCTCTCTGTCTCTCTATCCATCTCTTCTATCACATCTCTCTGTCCATTTTCCCTGCCCCCCTTTCTCTGTCTACCTCCTCTTCGTACTCTTCTCTCTGCTCGACTCCTACTCCTTCTCTGTATACAGTCCCCCCTTCTTTCTGTCCATCTGCTCCTTCTTGTCCATCTACTCTTTCCTGTCAATTTCCTCCTTGACCCTCATTCTATTCATCTCATCCCTCAACACAATGTTGATCTCCTTGTGCTAACTCTATCTCCTTGTAGCCCAAGCCCCTGGCTGACAGGCCGTCTCCTCTTCCCACCCCCACCCCTCTGCATCTTCTCCTCATCCTCTCTCCATTCTTCTCTTCCTCCTACCTCTCCTGGTCCATCTCCTCCTCCCCCTTTCTCTGTCAGTCACCTCCATTATCCTTTCTTTCCTCATCTCTTCCTCTTCTCTCTTTCTCCCCCTACCTCTTCTCTGACCGTGCCTCCTCCTGCTTCTCCCTGTCCATCTCTCTTCCCACTTACTCACTGTCCATCTCGTCATTCCACTCACTGTGTCAGTCTCCTTCTTCCTCATCCCAGTTCATCTCCTACTGCTCCCCACTCAGTCCATCACCTCCTCCTCTACCTTTACTCCATCTCATCTTCCTCCTCCTCTCTGTCCATCCACTCCTTAACCCTGGCTCTGTGCACGTCATCTCGTCCCCTGTCTTTGTCTGCCTGGAGCCATCTTTTTTGCACACCATATGTAACAGGGATGTCCAAGAACTATCTGATCTAGTTGCAATACCAGCTTTCAATAGCTCCTTGAACTCCACTTGTATTGCCAGGAGCCTTGTCTGGTGAAGGCCATCTCAGACAAGCAGTAGCAGGCTCACCAGGTGATCTGCGGATATGGTGCACTGTCAAGTAATGACGCTTCCAGTCAGTGGCAATCAGATGGCTGAGCACTGCAATTCTAGCTGCATGCAGCCAAAAGGATTGCCCTCATTCATTGTAGTAATTGTCTTGTTCAGCTAAAAAACAGTTGGACCCACAGACAACATCATTATGACAAACCCGAATGGTTTCTGCACTGTTGTATGGGCACAATCAACTCCAATACAGATGACATGGTTGATATATTGGCACTGCAGCTCACTGTATCGAAACTCCGGTTTTTTAAATTCGATGACAGATGAAAATGAGACAAAAAATCCACACCAAATATAAGTTCTTCCACATTGAAAATAATAATGTCCAAATAGGCTCTTATTGAAGACCCAAATACGTTGTCATTGCGTCAAAGCTCTGGGAGGAGGGGGGGGGGGGGGGAACAGTGCTACTGCCCAGGATGGCAAAATTTTAGTTTTAGTGTGGCTTCAAATGAATGGATTAAACAAAATAATAACAGTTTTCCATAATTAAAGAATGTGATAGTAAGTTGGTGATGATTTCAGCCATAAAATCTGTTTTTTTCCGGGAAATTACATATAATCTCATGAAACAGATTATAAATGAAGTGCAGGAGTTTTGACACCTTGGGTGCATCTTCCAAAATAGCAGAGCTTGCTAACGGCAGTTTTGTCAACTCCATGTGTGCCTATAGAACACTTAAAATGTACCTGTGGCAGCTTGAAAGTTCCTGTAGAAGTGAAAAACTCTACAATAAGGAAATAAAGATATATGATAGATGTGATGACCTAATGCTTGCTATACAGCAGCCTTACACATCTGTGTCAGTATCATCAAGAAAAATACATTATAATACATAAATAAATTTAAAAAATACTACCGGGTGATCAAAAAGTCAGTATAAATTTGAAAACTTAATAAACCATGGAATAATGTAGATAGAGAGGTAAAAATTGACACACATTCTTGGAATGACATGGGGTTTTATTAGAACAGACACGTGAAATATCTCTTGCGCACGTCGTTTGGTGATGATTGTGTGCTCAGCTGCCACTTTCGTCATGCTTGGCCTCCCAGGTCCCCAGACCTCAGTATGTGCGTTTATTGCCTTTGGGGTTACCTGAAGTCGCAAGTGTATCATGATCGACCGACATCTCAAGGGATGCTGAAAGACAACGTCCTACGCCAATGCCTCACCATAACTCCGGACATGCTTTACAGTGCTGTTCACAACATTATTCCTCGGCTACAGCTATTGTTGAGGAATGATGGTGGACATATTGAGCTTTTCCTGTAAAGATCATCATCTTTGCTTTGTCTTACTTTGTTATGCTAATTATTGCTATTCTGATCAGATGAAGCGCCATCTGTCGGACATTTTTTGAACTTTTGTATTTTTTTGGTTCTAATAAAACCCCATGACATTCCAAGCATGTGTGTCAATTTGTACCTCTCTATCTACATTATTCCGTGATTTATTCAGTTTTCAAATTTATACTGACTTTTTGATCACCCGGTATATGCACTACCTGTCACATGCCACAGTCTTGTGAATCGAGACATTGTGACTAAGTGGCATTTAACATGAAAAGTTGCATGGCATCCATCCCCTGCTACTCCCTCTCCTTTGGATCTGCCAGTAATACCATTCACATTGATTTTCTTTTAAGTTTTGTCTCATTTCCTTCACTTTCTTGGTACTGAAGCTATAATCAATAGATATTAATATTAAGATCATATGGAGAAAGAACCCTTTTGAACCTTCTTTTGGACCTGAAAGAATTAACTACACTGCACAAACTCTTTATTCAGTTTTACCATATTTCAAACTTTGGATTTCAACAATTTTAGTTAGTGCTTAACTGTTACTTCTCAGTACAATAAACGAAATTGCTTTTAGAACTGCTTGTTTTGACCCATAAATCGTGCTGATGGCATGTCAGAAAGCACACCTTTTCGATGTCTGACCAGAGACGTTTTTCCTGTATCTGTTACAGACACACTAATTAGCTGCCAGTGATTTATAGACTTTTTCAACAAATAAAGCATATATAAGTCATTTGCTGTCCTGTGACCATCCACTTCACACAACAGAAAGCCTGACGATGTCGCTGACTGCAATACTCAGCTATGCTGGTTGCTGCAGATCTCATACCGTCTACTCCCCTCTGCTCAGGGAATGAGAGAAAGTGAACAGATTTTAGCTATAAACTCCATGAGCAACATAACTTAATTTTTGATTGACATAATTATGAGGTGCATTAAGGTTACAACACTGCCAACTATTTTTCTCACAAAACTGATCACGTGAAAACTCTGAAACTTGTGTCATTTCTTGACAAATCTCCCTGCAGCTGTAAACATTTTTCATAATGTCAATTACATAATTCCTTGACCATTGCAAATGCTGCTTTTAGGAGTCTGATTTAACCACTGGAAAATCACATACATGCCTCACTCATTGTTACAATCAGTGAAAATAAAATCCTAGTCTTCCCGTCATCATGCATAAGGTTTGTGTGGTAACATGCTATGGATGCAGTATTCGTGGCACCCACCTGCAGTGCTTTTATTGCAGTTTTAAGTATTAAAAACATTCATTACTCTCGCTGCTGTTGCTAGAATTTTATGTGGTATACAGTGGCATCTCTGGATGCACCCGTAATTTTGGAGTTTCACTCAAAATGTTTGAATTGTAGACATTCCTCTTCTGTTTTACTGACTGGAGCCTCATATGTACCTCTGGCCTTAGACATACTCACATCAAAAAGATGTGTGTCAGAGTGATGTGCGCAAATAAGGTCTCATGAATGAAAAAGGTTCACAATGTCTGGAAATGTGAGGAGGGGATGGGGAAAGGGGCACTTGAAATTATCACGGTACGTGGCAGAATCCCTGGAGTCAGCCCTGCATTCTATTTTCACCATAAGTTTTGATGCATGAATCGTTACTGCAGCGAGTATATGCTGTATTAATGAGCAAGTACAACACTCATCTGGGGGTAAACACTTACCTCAGACCTGGAATCTGCAATAAAACTTTTACCGGAGATGAGGTTGTGCATGAATAATTTCTGTTAATGTTGCAATGCTAATGAGATTGCATTTGCATGCTGCCTTTCATCCCTTAGTTGCGGACACACACATTGCTGATGACAGATGTTGGCATGTTTTAACATCCATCTGTGGCATTTGGGTAACAGCGAGCTGCATCTCCAAAATGTTTGTAATATCAACTCAGTTTTCCAGTATTCATATAAAATCTGTGCCAATCATTTTTCTGGCACATAAAATTGTTATAACGTCAAGTTGAACACATATATTTCAAAATGACACAACACATATAAGTCACAGAGCAAGTTGACAAGCAATACATGTGAACATGGTAACATTTGAATGAGCACTGAGTCCAAGTCTAGCAGCCGCTGCCTAGCTGGCCGCTTAGGTGATGCAGCTGCAGCATGGCTGGCAGACAGCGCCGCATGTAGAGGACGCACGCAATTGCGCAGCGGCACTTTGAATGATTGTCGAGTCACAACACTTTTCCACCCTTTGAAATCGTTGCACTGGTCTTGATGGAGGTGGCCTGGAGATGGCCAACGTCCATAGGCGTTGTTTGACTGGCCGTAAAGTCTTGAGGAGGTGGCTTCCCGTACGGACGGAAGTGTCCGCCAATGATAACGGGTCGAGATGACAGGAGACATAGGGGTCGAATCTGCTGGGGCCCCGTGCACCAATCTGCCCATTGTGGCAAGTCCAGTTGATATAACAGGAGACATGGGCGATGTGTCGGCGTCTGTAGGAGGAGGAGGCGAGTAGATTGGCTCCGACAGAGGATGGTCATCCCGTTCCTGCATGGGCACATCTCCTGCTGGCGTCCGTTCTTGTGCTGGCAATGCGATGATGGTGAGAGGGCTGTATTGTGAGTATTGAGAGATGCCAAGATCCTGAGCGTCAGGTAGAGCCGAAGGTGGTGTAGCGGCATTCGGAACAGGCGTTGCCGGCACACGAGGCAGAAGCTGGTCTGAATGACGCACTGCAACACTCGTGTCCATCTGGATTTCATAGAGGCGTCGGCACGGTGTTGTAAGATGTGGCCCGGACTCCATTTTGGCCACCTGCCATATCCCCGTACCCAGACGAGGTCGTCGGCGGTGAACCGGCCAAGTGAAGGCATCCGCAGCCGTGAGGTGGAAGGCCGCAGAAGATGAAGTAGCGTGCGGGGCTTTCGGCCATGTAAGAGCTCAGCCAGGCTGTGGTCGACCATGGGGGTGAAACGGTAAGATGCCAGAAACTGGAGAAGCGCATCATCAGCAGCAGAAGAAGTCAGAAGTTTCCGCATCTGATCCTTAAATGTGCGGACCAGTCGTTCAGCTTCACCGTTTGATTGTCAATGAAACGGCGGGGCCGTGACATGCATAACGCTGTGATGAGCACAAAAATCCGCAAATTCGGAAGAGGCAAATTGCGGACCATTATCAGTAACAAGAGTAGAGGGGAGGCCTTCCAAAGAAAAAATGCAGGCGAGAGCACTTGTGGTTGCCGCAGTGGTAGGCGACATGCAACGGACATTGAAAGGAAAGTTAGAGTAGACGTCAATTACGAGGAGCCAATAAGTGCCTAAAAAGGGTCCCGTGAAGTCAGCATGAATGCGCTCCCAGGGCTTCTCAGGCGAAGGCCACAGTGACAAAGATGACTTCGGAGCGGCGGCCTGTGACTCACAAGGGCCGCAGGCAGCGACCATGTGTGCTATTTCAGAGTCGATGCCAGGCCAGTACACATGACGGCGCACCAGAGATTTTGTGCGACACACATGTCAGCACCTTTGGTGAAGGAGGCGCAAGACCGAAGCACGCAAAGATGCAGGTACCACAATACGTGCGAAGCATTGTCAGTGGAAAGGAGGATAACACCATCCCTAGCTGTGAGGTGGTAACGCAAAGCATAGTAGTTCCACAACAGATCAGAAGCCTTAGGGGACGGACGATCAGGCCAACCCTTCTGAATACAGCATAAAACCCGGGAGAGGGTAGGGTCAGAACCCGTGGCAGCCTCGAGCCAGTCCCCGGTGATGGGGAACCCGTCGACAACCCGCTGCTCAGCAACATCCAGGTGAAAACACAATAGTTCGTCCCTACTGAATGCCAGATCAGGACCCATGGGAAGGCGAGACAGAGCACCAGCATTTGCATGTTGAGCCGTTGGCCAGAAATGAATCTCAGAATTGAAACGAGACAAGTAAAGAGTACAACGCTGGAGGCGGTGTGCAGCCTTGGTGGGAAGTGACATTGATGGATGAAACAAGGAAACAAGTGGTTTGCGATCCGTATCAAGATGAAATTTGGAGCCATAGAGAAAAACACCAAACTAATGAAGAGCATAAATAATGGTCAAAGTTTCTTTTTCAATTTGAGAATACTTTTGTTGGGCATCCGTGACCATTTTGGAGGCATAAGCAATGGGTTGTTCTGAACCGTCAGAAAAACGGTGCGCAAGGACTGCACCGACCCCGTATTGAGAGGCGTCTGTGGCAAGAACAAGATGTTGGCCAGGCCGATAAGTAGCCAGGCACGGGGCCTGTTTCAGCATAGTCTTCAATTTCTGGAAAGCCACATCTCATGACGTGGACCAGTGAAAAGGCACGTTTTTATGCAACAGGCGATGCAACGGCTGAGCCACTGAAGCTGCAAACGGTAAAAACTTGTGATAGTATGCTATTTTCCCCAAGAAGGCCTGCAGTATCTTAACAGATGTAGGGCGAGGTAGGGCATCGATCGCAGCGACAGTTTGCTGAAGTGGACGAATACCATCCCAAGAGAGTTGAAACCCCAAGTACGTGATAGATCCCTGAAAAAATTGTGATTTCTGAAGATTACACTTAAGACCAGCACTCTGTAAGACATGAAAAAGTGTGCAGAGATTTTGAAGATGTTCTTCAGTGGTGGAGCCAGTGACAACAATGTTGTCCATGTAATTTATACACCCAGGGACAGGGAGCAATAATTGTTCCAAGAATCGCTGAAAGAGAGCAGGGGTGCTAGCAACCCCGAATGGCAAGCGTTGGTATTGATAAGAGGCCGAAAGGCGTGTTAAGGACCAGAAACTGCCAGGAAGCAGTGTCCAGAGGAAGTTGATGATAAGCTTCTGACAGGTCAATTTTAGAAAAATACTGGCCTCCAGCAAGTTTAGTGAACAGTTATTCAGGTCGGGGATAGGGTAAGTGTCGATGATGCATTGAGCATTTACAGTGGCTTTGAAATCGCCACAGAGACGAATATCACCATTTGGCTTAGCAACAACAATGACAGGAGAGGACCACTGACTGAAAGTGACAGGAAGCAACACCCCTGAAGTAGTGAGACGATCCAGCTCCCGTTTTACCCGATGACGAAGGGCCACAGGAATGAGCCGACCCCGAAAAAACTTGGGCCGAGCAGTGGGTTTGAGCATGATATGAGCTTCAAAGTCGTTTGCATGGCCTAACCCAGGAGAAAAAAGGGACGAAAATGTCGTCAACAAGGAATCCAATTGAGCATAAGGAATAGCGTCAGAGACGATATTGACAGTCATCTATGGAGAACCCAAAAACGCGAAAGGCATCGAAACCAAAAAGATTCTCTGCGTTACTCTGGTCGACCACAAGTATGGGAACAGTGCGAACGATGGATATGTAAGATACCTCAGCATTCAATTGTCCCAAGAGAGAAATCTTCTGTTTATTGTACGTCCGTAATTGCCAAGTGACAGGTGGCAGGAGTGGAGAACCCAACTGAAGATACGTCTGAGAATTAATTATAGTGGCAGCAGAACCGGTATCCACCTGCATGCGAACATCTCGACCAAGGATTTGGACAGTGAGGAATAACTTCGCTGAAAGGGAAGAAGTGCAATTGACAGACAACTCAGAATCAGAATCAGCATCATGTTCATGAACATCATGTATGCGGTCAGATTTGCAAACGGAAGACACATGACCTTTCTTTTTGCAATTGTGACACACAGCCCAATGTTGGGGGCAGTCCTCGCGTGAATGTTTTGTAAAACACTGCGGACATGAAGGAAGTTGCCGGGGGTTTTGCTGCAGTTTCTTAGCGGGTTGTTTACGGTTAGGCTGAGGCTGCGCGTGGGAGCGCACTGCGGCCATGTCGGTCGGCGGGGACGCGCCGCACGCGTCGTCAACAGCGCACAGAGGTTGTATTTCCCCAACATCACCCCACGCCTCTATTTGCGCCCCAGCGGCGCGAGAAATTTCAAAAGACTGTGCGATGGAGAGGACTTCATCTAGAGTCGGATTTGCCAACGGAAGGGCACGTTGCCGAACTTCTTTGTCGGGCACCAACTGGATAATAGCATCCCGTACCATGGAATCGACATTGGATTCTTTGTGAACGTCAGTAACAAATTGACGCTTTCGACTGAGGCCGTGAAGTTCAGCAGCCCAAGTGCGATAGGATTGATGCGGCTGTTTTTGACAACGATAAAAGGCAACACGAGAGGCTATCACATGCATTTGCATTTGAAAATAGACAGACACAAGTGAGCACATTTCAGAAAAGGACAAAGACGCAGGATCTTTCAAAGGAGGCAATTGTGACAACAACCGATACATTTGAGGTGAAATCCAGGAAAGGAACAGAGACTTACATGGTTGTTCGTCCGTGACATGAAATGCCAAGAAGTGCTGTCGAAGACGTTTTTCATAATCAGACCAGTCTTCCGCCGTCTCGTCGTAAGGAGGAAAAGGAGGTATAGCCAACGACGAGAAATGCCCCATATTTGACACCACAACGAAATCATGAATCGCCGATGTTAGAAGCATTTGCTGTACAATGAGACTTTGCAATAGTTGCTCGACAGTAGCCATGGAAACCTGTGAGTCAACGGTGAAAACGAAAAATCCACTACCTCGTCGCCAATTGTTATAACGTCAAGTTTAACAAATATATTTCAAAACAACACAACACATATAAGTCACAGAGCAAGTTGACAAGCAATACATGCGAACACGGTAACATTCGAATGAGCACTGAGTCCAAGGCTAGCAGCCGCTGTCTGGCTGGCCGCTTCGGTGGTGCAGCTGCTGCATGGCTGGCAGACAGCGCTGCACGTAGAGGAGGCGCGTAATTGCGCGGCGGCACTGTGAATGATCGGCGTGTCACAACAAAAATCTATGCCAACCATTTTTCTGGCACCCTGTCTGCTGGTCAGGAGTATGATGATAGCAGCAATGGAATTTGTACTGCTCTGTTGAGAGCTTTCAAGTTTAAATGTGCAACTTGATCATCTAAAAGTTTGACCTTTTGCTCTTTTGTTGGTGCATCTGCACTCATCACACGTTTAAGCGCTAGTTATGGCACTTGCTGCTTCAATGTACTTCAATGACAGCTGTGTTGTCTCTCAATTTTAGTGCATACAGAAATTTCAGACAGGGCATTCGCTACTGCGTCAGCCATCTGTGCCAGGGCCTGCAATGACAAATCTTGTGTTGTTATGGCTGTACAAATACTAGCTGGTAATTTACATAGCCTTAGCACACATAGCAACTGTTCAGGCAGCAGATCAGGACCTGCTAAAGCATGTAAAACTCACAACATTTGAGATGAGGAGCTGTTGTCCTAGCTGTTCATCATTAAAAGCTTTCTGCTGCTGAATCTCTGGCAAAAGTGTGTAGCATTGGATGTGTGCCTGCTTAAGTGAGGTGTAGCAGTATTGTGATAGAACACCTTTAGTTTCTTCTATCACTGCTCCCTCGAAATGTGCAACTGCAATTACATACCTGTCATGGCTGGTGCACACTCCGTGTTGTGGAAAGATGCACTCTGTGTGCATGAATCACATCTGTGGATGATTAGGCCCAAACAGCAGAAGTTGAATATGACCCTAACAGGTTGTGGAATACACATCTTGCTCATTTTGTCAGTGGCTGCATGTTTCAGCATAGCTGAAGACATGGTTTCTCCCATTTTAAATTCAGTCTCTGGCATTTGTGATGTTGCATTCATTACTATCACAAGAAGGGAGGTAATGGTGGTGGTGGTGGGGGACAATTTTCTGTTCCAATTTTCCTCTTAAAGGCTCACTTCAGAGTCACCACTATGAGTAATTTGTCAACAAGAAATAATGCCCATATAAAATCTGCGGACATGATGATTAGTCAGTATGTTCTTTTTATTGCACACACACTAAATTGTGACAAAGCATGGAAATGCAAAGGATATCTGACAAAACTCTCTATCTATAATGAAGACACTCTGCTAAATCAGCAATTCATCTTCTGTCTGTTGTGTCGGCTACAAGCACAGGGACTGATGTGACCACAAGCTTCTTGTCATTGGCAGATTCATTCATTTTCTGGAAAAGATAGCTAACATGTAACCCAACATATGTTTGCAATATTATATAGCCCGGTGGAGTTGATTGCATTTTTTAACCACATGCTCCCAAGGAACCATGAAGGATTAACAATAAATTATCTTTTAGAAAGAAGCAGCAATGTGACATCATAGAGCTTGTCCTTTCATCATCAGCTGCACGAAATACTTCAAAATTAATTTGTGCAGCTTTGGATCATCAGCTGTGTCTGTTCTTTCAGATATGCATGTAAGTATTACAAGATGAGGGAGGCACACGACGATAACAACATTGGTCTATGTTCCTCATTGTTGTTCTCCATGTGTGGGAATTCAAATGATGTTGGAGTGTTAGGTGATGAATTTAATTGACCAGAATCTAAGGCTGTAGACAGTGTGATAGCTGAAATTCGGGTCAGTCCAGGGAACATTCATGGATAGCCAAAGTGGTTAAGGGACCATATGCACAAGTGGGAAAACCCGGTATGCATATTTTTTGTGTTTCAGTTGGGTGATAGATTTATATCTAACACAGCTGATGTCAAGGAATCCACAGTCAGCCAGTTAATTTCAAAATCTTTCAAAGATTTATCCAGCACACAGAGGTCTTCCGTGAGTACTGCCACTGTACTAGAACAGATGAAAAGAAGTGTTGTACATTTCAGATTATGCAGTGTTTATTTCATCTGAAACTAAAATGGTCACTGCACCAAAGAAAACTCAGTTGCAGATATTCAACCCTTTCTGCACCTTACTAACACTAATTATACACTGAACTTGTTACAGGTAGGCACTCTGCTTGTGACTAAGTGCTCAATTTGCTGTTGCAGTGCTAGATAATAAACTTTATTGCAACGTAAAAACCAAACCATAACTCATACAACTCCATTAAATAGCACATTCAACAACAGAATAAAATATATATAAAAGCAAAGAGAAAACGTAAGTCAATGACTGTGTCAAATATAATCATTAAAAATAGTTATCACTTGCACATAGCATTACGTATCATATAACACAGCACTTCATTACTATAGTTTTAAGGGCCAGATCATACATGAAATTACCAAACAGCTCCTCTTAATTGGATTCAGTATTGTGGAGCAGGAAACTTCAGTTGGTGACTCAGCTGTTTTCCATAAACATGTCCTGTAGGTTCATTTTTGAAAGAATTTATACAGTTCAGAGATGAATGCAGTCAGTAGCATAATCGAGCAAAGGACAAAGATAACTTACCATTTAGAATATAATGTCTGTATGTGTAAAAGATTATTTATCCAATGTCACTGTGAAATTACTGTTTTAATGAGATACCTGTGCTCATCAATTACTAAAATTCTAATTTTGTGCTAAGCATAGTATTAGAAGGCCACAAGAACTCACAGTTTCAAAAGTTGGAGAAGTAAAGGTCATCATATAGCATCATGTAACTGATGTGTTTAGCAGCATACAAGTACATAATCAGAATTGAACTCGTTGTTGTCTGCCTAACTTTGTTCCTTCTGCTGCTCATGTTTCATTGTGAACTTTCCATTATCATCCTGTATTTCATAGTTTAGAAGATAGCAGCAAAAATTTAATTTCTTTTGCTGAATTGTACTGAACTAAATGTGAATAGGCATATATCACCTTGAAAATAATCTAGACTGGAAGTGAAACATAAATAGTTTATAACAGTTACAATATACTGATTCAGGAGATGCTACTGGGAGAGGGGGGGGGGGGGGGGGGTATCAAATTTTATTTTAAGGAAGCATTTCATGTATTTTCTAGTACAGTACTTAACAATATTTATTTTTAGAACATTTCATATTCTTATTGATATTGTCATGTTTTACCGCAAAAAGAAAATCATTTAATTTGATTTTTCTATTACTAAGTGGCAGAGCAACTTTGTATTTATGAGTGAAAGCACAGTGTTAATACTGGCAAAAATCCATGACATTGAATATTTCATTTATAATTTAGATATATTGGTCATACATTCTATTTGCAATGTTTGTTGCTCTAGGATAGAATTTGGAGTGACTTCACCACATTATTTTTTAAATTTCATCTACAGATGGAAAATTAGAGTCCTGTAGTAACAACAAGTTGCAACAAATTATGAAGAACACCTTTTTATTCTCATTGCAATGCAGAATTTTTTTAACTTCAACTGAAGACACAGTTCATACATTTATATTTGCTTGCTTCAGCAAGGCTTAATGTTTACTGATATGTCCCAACAGTTGCAACTTTGATTTGGAAGATTTGTAAAAGATGTAGAAAAAATGAGCAGTTATAGTTTGGAACATAAGTAGAAGAAATAGAAAAAAATTAAATAATCATAAAACACAAATGATAACAGGACATAACATGTTGGAAGTAGCAATAGTTGCTGTATTTCTAGATTTTTATAACAAATGTGACATTTAGTATTGTGCAATAAAAATTTTATATCCACATAACACCATGAAGGAGGAGGTACATTTTTTGCTCCATAATAAGAAAAAATGAGCAGTAGATTTTATTCAGATTATTCTTAAATATTTCTTATGCTTCCTGCAGACTTCATGACGGTGGTTTCACAGACACAACTCCAGATGGTGAACCATCTGTTCCTATGTGGCAACACTGGTTGAGTGGTGTAGAAGAGTATATAATTGGTCCCGAGACGAAATTTGAAGGTATGTTTGATGTAATTATTTACAACTTGTAACCGCTATTCTGATAATATAAATATCTCCAGGTGACTTGTGATGGATGTAGAATGAAATACATTGCCCCTATGTATAGTTTCACATGCACTCTATGATGTATTTCACAGTCAATGGAAAGAGTGAGGTCACTGTACAGTTAAGGTATGTATCAGGCAATAGACTGGCGTATAGACAAGATTGAACTTGTAGTTTTGGACGTTTTGTGCTTCAGAGCTGACAGACTAACTTGGTAACTCCTACCTACCAGTCATAAAAAAGCTTTGTTCCCCCAACCTTACTCTACCACTTACTTATCCCCACCATCCTCCACGGTTGCTAACCCCATGTAACTCTAATGACCCACTTCAACACTGTTCTTCTTATATTCTTCCATGATTATATCTACTATCTAGTGCTTGCTACTCTGCTGAGGTGGTGCCATGAAATGTTGTTATGTATTCACAAACAAACATATATGATACATTAAAAATTTATGTAAAAATGTCCAAATTGTGTTATAGTCTATAGAATATGGAAAATCTTGAGAGCACCGTAGAAGCCAAAAGAAATAAGATTCAGTACTTGTTTTTTCATGATGTCATCAGATTGATGGATTTGCAAACATTAGATATAATATTAATGCAGTAATTGTTTTTTGGTAACATATGTTATAGAAAACAATTTTTCAACAAAAACAATCAATTTTTGAAAATGTTTTGGATAGATAAAAAAATCTATTCACCAAATGGTGGCAGGAGAACAGACATACAAACGATGTTATGAATGCAAGCTTTCGGAGCCATCAGCCCATTCTTCTGTCAGAAGGGTTGAAGGCGAAGAAAGAGGGATGAAGGGAAAGGGGTAGAGTTCAGAAAAGGCACTCAGAACTGTGTGTCAGGGGAGACTTAATGGACAGGAAGAGAAGCAAATACTAAACCTCACCAGAAAACAGTTTTTCATCTTATGTTATTTTATGTATTTGTAAAATTATTACAGTTCATATGTTACTGTTTGAAATTGATTCACAATACAACACAACACATGTTGTTATATAACACATTTTTCTATCAAAAGATATTTTAATTTTGTTTTCAAATCGTTCCCTTTCTGTGGCTTTGGTGAGCTTGGCAACTTGTTAAACTAAACGAAATGATTGATAAGCAGAACTTAATCTGTAATTTTGGGTTTGTCAAAAATGGTTTTTTTTTTGTCCCAGTGTCGTGATCATGTGCATCATTATGGTATATTTTTGGGGGGCAACAAAAAGAGTGTGTACTTTGATAATTATGAAGAACATATAGACACTTTATGACAAGAAACTGTGGCTTACTCTGTGCATAGATCTTATTGTCTTTTCTGTAAATGCACCACTCACCTCCATAATTTGATCACATACTTAAGAAAAATGTAAGTTGTCTTTAAACACAACTCGTAACACTTAGCTATGGACTATCTTTGATGACTGCTAAGGAGATACAAGCTACTATTGATTTTTCTACATATAAAATTAATGTAGTTTACTAACAGAAATCTTCATCCACTTACAACCTAGAAACTTAAGTTACCATTTTCCACTGCCATGATAATACACTTATTAGTTACATTTGTCTGGTGACAGCTACCTGTTTTAAATAAATAAATAATAAATAAATGGTTTATTTGTCCACAATAACAAAGATTTACTGGCTTTCATGTGATAATTGAAGTATTTACTTATTTTCATTATACTATTAACTGCTAGAGATACCAGGTCCTTATGCTGTGCCAGAGAGTGAGATTGTGGTGTCACTGCCTAGCTTATCATGCTGGAGTTACAGGGTTGTGCCATGCCATTAATATATAGGAGGATGAGATCAGGGCAACTATTGAGCACTGCTGTACACCATGTGTTAACATTTCATTGATTGATGGGAAATTGATGACCTTTGTGTGTGTTATTTTTGTATTTTGCTTATGGTTCATCAGGTATGTAGATGATTCTCCGATGTTATTTGACGTACACTATCTTAGAATAACCCATGGTTCACTGAGTCAAAAGATTTTGTCAGGTATATAAATAGATATGCAGCCTACCTCTTCTGGTCCACTGGTCCAGGAGACAGTATACTTCATGCATTAACTATGTAACAGCTGTTGTTGTGCTTTTATGCTTGAGCAGACATTTAGTACATTTAGATGAGCAGTTTCTCTAATACTGCAATTAATAAAATAAGTAAGAGGTTCTGCTATCTTTTGAGCAAATCCTGTAACCCAACTGAGTATGCCATCCCACCCTGATATTTGTTCTTTAACATTTGCACGTCTATTACCATGTGTTTTACATCTTTATTTACTTCCACGGATTTAAAATCAACATTCTGTAGAAGATTATCTGGTGAGGGATAGTCAACAACAGAAATGAAATACTTAACCAAAGTGCTACCTCTGATATTTTTAATACTTCATTTCTGTGCATGTGTGTTGCTTAATGAGTCAGTGTTCATCATCTTGAGAGTCATTTGTCTCTCTGACTTTGCCATTCACCTGAATCCTAAGGTCTGCAGTTTATATTTTAAAGGTTTTCTTGGGCTGATTATATTGTGTCTTCAAAATCTGCATAATACACTCCTGGAAATTGAAATAAGAACACCGTGAATTCATTGACCCAGGAAGGGGAAACTTTATTGACACATTCCTGGGGTCAGATACATCACATGATCACACTGACAGAACCACAGGCACATAGACACAGGCAACAGAGCATGCACAATGTCGGCACTAGTACAGTGTATATCCACCTATCGCAGCAATGCAGGCTGCTATTCTCCCATGGAGATGATCGTAGAGATGCTGGATGTAGTCCTGTGGAACGGCTTGCCATGCCATTTCCACCTGGCGCCTCAGTTGGACCAGCGTTCGTGCTGGACGTGCAGACCGCGTGAGACGACGCTTCATCCAGTCCCAAACATGCTCAATGGGGGACAGATCCGGAGATCTTGCTGGCCAGGGTAGTTGACTTACACCTTCTAGAGCACGTTGGGTGGCACGGGATACATGCGGACGTGCATTGTCCTGTTGGAACAGCAAGTTCCCTTGCCGGTCTAGGAATGGTAGAACGATGGGTTCGATGACGGTTTGGATGTACCGTGCACTATTCAGTGTCCCCTCGACGATCACCAGTGGTGTACGGCCAGTGTAGGAGATCGCTCCCCACACCATGATGCCGGGTGTTGGCCCTGTGTGCCTCGGTCGTATGCAGTCCTGATTGTGACGCTCACCTGCACGGCGCCAAACACGCATACGACCATCATTGGCACCAAGGCAGAAGCGACTCTCATCGCTGAAGACGACACGTCTCCATTCGTCCCTCCATTCACGCCTGTCGCGACACCACTGGAGGCGGGCTGCACGATGTTGGGGCGTGAGCGGAAGACGGCCTAACGGTGTGCGGGACCGTAGCCCAGCTTCATGGAGACGGTTGCGAATGGTCCTCGCCGATACCCCAGGAGCAACAGTGTCCCTAATTTGCTGGGAAGTGGCGGTGCGGTCCCCTACGGCACTGCGTAGGGTCCTACGGTCTTGGCGTGCATCCGTGCGTCGCTGCGGTCCGATCCCAGGTCGACGGGCACGTGCACCTTCCGCCGACCACTGGCGACAACATCGATGTACTGTGGAGACCTCGCGCCCCACGTGTTGAGCAATTCGGCGGTACGTCCACCCGGCCTCCCGCATGCCCACTATACGCCCTCGCTCAAAGTCCGTCAACTGCACATACGGTTCACGTCCACGCTGTCGCGGCATGCTACCAGTGTTAAAGACTGCGATGGAGCTCCGTATGCCACGGCAAACTGGCTGACACTGACGGCGGCGGTGCACAAATGCTGCGCAGCTAGCGCCATTCGACGGCCAACACCGCGGTTCCTGGTGTGTCCGCTGTGCCGTGCGTGTGATCATTGCTTGTACAGCCCTCTCGCAGTGTCCGGAGCAAGTATGGTGGGTCTGACACACCGGTGTCAATGTGTTCTTTTTTCCATTTCCAGGAGTGTAGTTGTGAGGTTAAGAAGGTTCAGAACACATGTACTCTGCCTGGGCCCGATCAGACACTGTGGAAGTTCTGTAGTATTTTAAAATGGTCTTCCCTTCTCTGAAAGTGTGGCATTAGTGGTAAACAATATCCTATTTTTCCTCTTTTCTGTTATCTTTGAAGGCATTAGTGCTATAGATTTTCTGAGTTTCTGTTGAGCAGTTTCTGGTATTATTGGCATAGATGAATTTAGAAATTCTCTACCATCAGACAGAAGTGGTCAGAATAATGAATACCTAATCTATCAAACAATGGAAAATCCAGGATGGAATGTAAATATACGAGAGAAGGAAAGTTGCCACTCACCATGTAGCGGAGATGCTGAGCCGTGATAGGCACAATAAAAAGAATCATAGCTTTTGGCCATTAAGGTATTTGTCAGCAGTACACAGACACAGACACACACACACACACACACACACACACACACTAGTATGGTGGGAGTGGCGGAAAGTGAAGTGTTGCAGTTTAGACGGAGGGTATGAGAGAAGGTTCGGAGGGGGTAGGGAGTAAGTAGCGGAAAGGAGAGAAATAAAAATAAAAGAAATTAAAACACTGGGTGTGGCGGTGAAATGACAACTGTGTAGTGCTGGAATGGGAACATGGAGGGGGCTGGATGGGTGAGGACAGTGACTAACGAAGGTTGAGGCCAGGAGGATTATGGGAAAGTAGGATGTACTGTAGGGAAAGTTCCCAGCTGCGCAATTCAGAAAAGCTGGTGTTGGTGGGAAGGATCCATATGGCACAGGCTGTGAAGCAGTTATTGAGATGAGGAGTATCATGTTTGGCGGCGTGTTCAGCTGCAGGTTGGTCCACTTGTTTTTTGGCCACAGTTTGTCGGTGGCCGTTCATGCGGACAGACAGCTTGTTGGTTGTCATGCCTACAAAGAATGCAGCACAGTGGTTGCAACTTAGCTTGTAAATCACATGACTGGTTTCACAGATAGCCCTGTCTTTGATGTGATAGATAATGTTAGTGACCAGATTGGAATAGGTGGTGGTAGGAGGATGTATGGGACAGGTCTTGCATCTAGGTCTATTACAGGGGTATGAGCCCTGAGGTAAGGGATTGGGAGCAGGGGTTGTGTAAGGATCATCATCATCATTTAAGACTGATTATACCTTTCAGCGTTCAGTCTGAAGCATAGTCCCCCTTATAAAATTCCTCCATGATCCCCTATTCAGTGCTAACATTGGTGCCTCTTCTGATGTTAAGCCTATTACTTCAAAATCATTCTTAACCGAATCCAGGTACCTTCTCCTTGGTCTGCCCCGACTCCTCCTACCCTCTACTGCTGAACTCATGAGTCTCTTGGGTAACCTTGCTTCTCCCATTCGTGTAACATGATCCCACCATCTAAGCCTGTTCGCCCTGACTGCTACATCTATAGAGTTCATTCCCAGTTTTTATTTGATTTCCTCATTGTGGACACCTTCCTGCCATTGTTCCCACCTACTAGTACCTGCAATCATCCTAGCTACTTTCATATCTGTAACCTCAACCTTACTGATAAGGTAACCTGAATCCACCCAGCTTTCGCTCCCATACAACAAAGTTGGTCGAAAGATTGAACGGTGCACAGATAACTTAGTCTTGGTACTGACTTCCTTCTTGCAGAAGAGAGTAGATCGTAGCTGAGCACTCACCGCATTAGCTTTGCTACACCTCGCTTCCAGTTCTTTCACTGTGTTGCCATCCTGTGAGAATATGCATCCTAAGTACTTGAAACCATCCACCTGTTCTAACTTTGTTCCTCCTATTTGGCACTCAATCCGTTTATATCTCTTTCCCACTGACATTACTTACGTTTTGGAGATGCTAATCTTCATACCATAGTCCTTACATTTCTGACATAGCTCTGAAATATTACTTTGCAAACTTTCAATTGAATCTGCCATCACAACTAAGTCATCCGCATATGCAAGACTGCTTATTTTGTATTCACATATCTTAATCTCACCCAGCCAGTCTATTGTTTTCAACATATGATCCATAAATAATAAGAACAACAGTGGAGACAGGTTGCAGCCTTGACTCACCCCTGAAACTACTCTGAACCATGAACTCAATTTACTGTCAACTCTAACTGCTGCCTGACTATCCACATGTTGTTGTTGTGGTCCTCAGTCCTGAGACTGGTTTGATGCAGCTCTCCATGCTACTCTATCCTGTGCAAGATTCTTCATCTCCCAGTACCTACTGCAACCTACATCTTTCTGAATCTGCTTAATGTATTCATCTCTTGGTCTCCCTCTACGATTTTTACCCTCCACGCTGCCCTCCAATACTAAATTGGTGATCCCTTGATGCCTCAGAACATGTCCTACCAACCGATCCCTTCTTCTAGTCAAGTTGTGCCACAAACTTCTCTTCTCCCCCACCCTATTCAATACCTCCTCAATAGTCATATGATCTACCCATCTAATCTTCAGCATTCTTCTGTAGCACCACATTTCGAAAGCTTCTATTCTCTTCTTGTCCAAACTAGTTATCTTCCATGTTTCACTTCCATACATGGTTACACTCCATACAAATACTTTCAGAAACGACTTCCTGGCACTTAAATCTATACTTGATGTTAGCAAATTTCTCTTCTTCAGAAACGCTTTCCTTGCCATTGCCAGTCTACATTTTATATCCTTTGTACTTCGACCATCATCATTTATTTTGCTCCCCAAATAGCAAAACTCCTTTACTACTTTAAGTGTCTCATTTGCTAATCGAATTCCCTCAGCATCACCCAACTTAATTCGACTACATTCCATTATCCTCCTTTTGCTTTTGTTGATGTTCATCTTATACCCTCCTTTCAAGACACTGTCCATTCTGTTCAACTGCTCTTCTGCGTCCTTTGCTGTCTCTGACAGAATTACTATGTCATCGGCGAACCTCAAAGTTTTTATTTCTTCTCCACGGATTTTAAACCTACTCCGAATTTTTCTGATGCTGAGGGAATTAGACTAGGAAATGAGACACTTAAAGTAGTAAAGGAGTTTTGCTATTTGGGGAGCAAAATAGGTGATGACGGTCGAAGTAGAGGGGATATAAAATGTAGACTGGCAATGGCAAGGAGGGCGTTTCTGAAGAAGAGAAATTTGTTAATATCAAGTATTGATGTAAGTGTCAGGAACTCATTTCTGAACATATTTGTATCGAGTGTAGCCATGTATGGAAGTGAAACATGGACGATAAATAGTTTAGACAAGAAGAGAATAGAAGCTTTCGAAATGTGGTGCTACAGAAGAATGCTGAAGATTAGATGGGTAGATCACAAAACTAATGAGGAGGTATTGAATGTAATTGGGGAGAAGAGGAGTTTGTGGCACAACTTGACTAGAGGAAGGGATCGATTGGTAGGACATGTTCTGAGGCATCAAGGGGTCACCAATTGAGTAATGGAGGGCACCGTGGAGGGTAAAAATCATAGAGGGAGACCAAGAGATGAATACACTAAGCAGATTCAGAAGGATGTAGGCTGCAGTAGGTACAGGGAGATGAAGAAGCTTGCACAGGATAGAGTAGCATGGAGAGCTGCATCAAACCAGTCTCAGGACTGAAGACCACAACAACAATTATGGCCAACACTGACCTACCTTTTAATTTCACGCATATGGTCGTTGTGCACACAGCACTCCATGAAGTCGCCAATCAATAGAATTAGTCAACACACACTCTCTCTCTCTCTCTCAAGAAAATTCAACTCACACCACATGACCGCAGTTTCTGGTCAGACTCCCACCCCCCCGAAGAAAGTGGCTTGTTGTGTTGAGGAGGACCGGGTGATGCAAGTGGAGGAGATGTGTTGAGGGTCTGGATGAATGTACATATGGTATCCTCACTCTCGATCCAGATGATGCCATCAGTGAATCTGAATGATGTAAAGGGCTTGGGATTTAGGGTGGATAGAAAGGATTCTCCTAGTGGCCCATAAATGGGGTGGCATAGGATGGTGCCATGCAGATGCCCATAGTCATACGCCGGATTTGTTCATTGGTGATGCCTTCAAAGGGGAAGTAATTGTGGGCAAGAATATAGTTCGTCATGGGAACTAGGAAGGAGGTTGTAGGTTTGGAATTTGTCAGGCATTGGGAAAGGTAGTTTTCAATAGTGGCAAGGCCATGAGCATAAGGGATGTTAGTGTTAAAGAAGGTAGCATCAGTAGTGATGAGCAGGGCATCATGTGGTAAAGGTACAGTAACTGTGGAGAGTCGGTGGTGGAAATGGTTGGTATCTTTTATATACGAGGGTAGGTTGCGGTTAATAGGCTGAAGATATTGGTTTTCAAGAACAGAGATTCTCTCAGAGGGGCACAGTAACTAGCCACAATGGGGTGTCCTGGGTGGTTGGGTTTATGGACTTTAGGAAGCATGCAGAAGGTAGGACTGGAGATAGTTATAGGGGTGGGGAGATCGATGGATTCCACAGAGAAGTTCCTGAGATGGGCCTAAGGATTTGAGGAGAGTCTGGAGATCCTGCTGGATTTCTGGAATAGTATCACTGTGACATGGTTTGTAGGCGGAAGAATCTGACAGTTGGAAAAGTTCTTCTGCCAGGTACTCTTAGCAGTTCAAAACAATAGTAGTGGTGCCTTTGTCAGCAGATACGGTTGTAAGCTCGGGATCACTTTTTAGGTGGCAGGTTGCAGTTCTTTCTGCAGATCTAAGGTTAACTTACATGTTGAGGGATTTGGGGAATGATGGTGAGGCATGATTTGAGGTTAAAAATATTCTGGAAAGTTAAAGGGATGATTTCAGGGCAGTGGAGGTGTATCACAGTTGGATGGAGGAGTGAACTGAGTCAGGGTTCAACACTGATCTTTGGTTGAGTCTGATTGAGAGGGCTGGTGGCAAAAAAGTGTTTCCATTGTAGGGACCAGGAGAAAGAAAGAAGGTCTATGTGTCCTGCATAATTGAATTTGGGTGTGGGGATAAAGGTGAGGCCTTTGGAAAGGATTAATACTTTTGTGGTACTAAGGCTTCTGGAGGAGAGGTTCATGACTGTGTTTCGGGTCTGTATGGTGGTAGGAGGGAATTTTTCAGGAAGGCATAAATGTAGTAGGTATGTAGGGCAAGATTTGTCAGCTATGAGGGAATGTGGAGGAGGTTTGGGGGTTGTTGTAGAGGTGGTGGGTAGCAGTAGTCCAGGGTGGGAGTTGGAAGTGAATGGGATGGACAGTTTTTGGAGATGGCATTGTGCATGCTACTCTAATTCCTGAAGGTCAGAAGCTTCAGTGTGTGATATGGGGTCCTGGAGGTCAGGAGCTTAAATATGTGATACGGGATCCTGGAATTTGGGATTGGTCTGGCATTATCAGCCAGAGACTGTGGTCATTTGTATGTGAGTTGCATTTGCATGATTGCGTGTGTTATCTAATTCTCATGAAGCACTGTTTGGCTGAAAGTTTTGCTTGGCAGTCTTTGTGTTGTGTCTATCTGTGACAGCATCTCCGCCGTATGGTGAGTAGCAACTTTTAATTTCATCTGTATCTGACGAGTGTACATAATTATATTTATCGAGATTTCTTTTTAGCTCTGAATTTTAGTGTGTTATTATTTGTTTGTTATTGGCTACTTGAATTAAATATCATTATTTTTTGGACAAAAAAGACACGTATTTTAATAGAATTGTATAAGATAATGTACTGGAAGTAGATTCCATCAGGAGCTGTAAACTTTTCCCACCTTCGGGTAACAAATGGATTTCAAAATAAAAATGTTCAGGTTCTTTTAGATGATCTGCTAAGAGAGCCAGTTCTTGAGATGGTTAAAATATGAGAAAGGCCATGCTGCATGAACAAAAACAAATGGTAATCAGAAGGGGTAATGTCTTGTGAATAAGGCAGGTGAGGTAAGATATCCCATAAAGGTCCCTTCAGTATTTCTTTCACTCGGTTTGCAACATGTGGTTTGACATTGCCATGAAGCAGAATGACTTTGTCATGTCTCCGAGCATATTGCAGACGTTTTTGTTTAAGGTTGCAATTGACATTGAGTAATTGTGTCTCTTAGCCATCAATATTCACTGTCTGACCTAGTTGCAGCAGCTCATGGTACACCACACCAATAATGGTGCATTTTGTCACTTACCTCAAAATCATTGTCTTTGTAGCATCAAAATTCAATCTCTGGATAATGTTTCTGACAGATCGTGCTTTCCATATGATTCCTCTAGCAAACAGTGACTTTCTGCAGCAGATTGTTTTGAGATGAAAGTGGAAGAGTGACATTTCCTGCAGATCTGATTTGTAGGTACCTAACGTGACACATTCAGTACACTAGGTACCTATCCTGATGCATTCAGTACTCTAAATAGGTTTATTATTTTCACTCCACATGCTGATCTGGAACCCTAATGCTTCTGTTGTTAAATAGATCTCATGTCACTCTCTGCTATACTGCTCTAGTACAACTACTGCCCTCTCTTCATCCAAAGCAAGAATAAATTCAAGCTCCTAATAACAATGCCAGTGTAGCTATTAATGTGACACTGGCACATAGGTGATGGCAATGTTCATATTATATACTAAATTTTGAGGAGCTGTTTTGCTATCCCTTTCCCAGACATTTTTACCACCAGCTGTAATTTAAACATGATTGCCTTTCTTTCATTTAACCTGCTTCTGTGGTAATTTTTTCCACCGTTTACTGAACGTGGTACTAGATTCAACTTTCATGAACATCCTTTGTGTGCAAATTTTTGCAGATGGATGTAGAGGGGCCTTTTCCATGATGTCAGTATAATGTAGGAACATCTTTGCACCTCTTGGCATCAGAATGTTCTTATTTGGAGTTTTGTCAGAAGTTTTATCACCACATTTTGTTTTGTCTCTGTTGGTTGTTTATCACAATCATGCTCTAGTGCCAGAAATTTATTTTATGCCATTATCACTGCAGATATATGGGGGGGAGGGGGGTTGTAATTAAACTTTTGCTACTTGAGCCAGTGTAGACGGAAAACTATTTACCGTGTCGGTACCGAAGTTTATAGGACTGATGTTCAGACTGTGTGCTGCAGGATTTCATTTTTAGTAGTGTTAGTGTCATGACTGATCATTAGGTACTGGTACAGTGATGTAGAATTGTAACATTTGCATTAGTGTGCATTACAGTTGCAAACTGTAAATGTAGGTCTGTATAAGTTGAACAAGGCTTTACTCGTAAAACTGTTTTATCAAAACAACAGCAATAGTGCTGCTGCTATTCACAAGTATCAACGCGTTAGAGGAATGTGGAGAGGTCCTCTTTCTGTAGCATGGTTGAAGAACATTATTCAGAATCTTGAATTAACTGGCAACTTTAGAATTGCTGCTAATAGAAGCCAGCTGTTGATTGCACCACAAATTGTCAAGGAAATTACTGTTGCCATGCCTCAGAATGCTGTATGCAATGTGCGATCTTTAAGCAGTACACAAGCTGTGTCTTGACAGCTGAACATTCCATGGTACATCATTTGAAAACTGCTGTGAACGGCTGTGAAATGGATCTCTAATAGTGTTTGTGGCTGTCTTTGATGCAGGTGGTCATCACATTGAGCAATATTTGTAACCTAGCACATGAATTTGGTATGCAATTAAAAAATGTTACCCTTTTGTGCAGAGATTGAAAGTGTTTCTTTCAGTGGTTTATTTGTTATTTCTATTTTGCCTATCCTTACAGATGTTTCCACAAAATTTCATTGTCCTATAGTCACTTGTTTTTCATGGAGGCCCTCTCAGATAGCGGAAGTTTAATAATAACCAGCCCGTGCTTACTCTTCTTGCTTCCTTTCATGGTTTGTTTGGTACATGCTGTATTTTCTGTAAAGAATGACCATTATCAGCTATACTGTCATGGGTTAGGTGACATGACCAAGCTATAAGTATTTCTTTTCCAGCTCTTGACATTTTGTCACTGCTTTTGCATATTTGGAGTTCTCAGTATAATATTAGTTAAGACAATATTTATATGCTGTTTTGACTGTAACATATTTTTCAAGGCATTACCATCACATTATGTAATGTCCCCAAAACTTTCTTGTGTCTCCAGATCTCTTCCATGTCTACAACTGTCTTTCATGACATAAATGGGTAGTAATGATTTGTGCAAAAGTCTACCTGGCAGTTTTCACTTTCATCTGTTTCCTCAGCCCACGTTCGCCTACTATTTACACTCTCTTTTTTTTCCTGCCGTCGGATTCCAGTCCTCTCTCACAATTAAATTTTGATTTCCCTGAATGTTGTGAGTAATTTATTTTATCCCATCATACCTCTCATCATCATCATCTGTGAAGATAGTAAACATATAGACTTTTACTATTATGGCAGGTGCTGGCTCTGTGTCTGTCTTGGCTATGATAACACATTAACTATTTTTGTTTATAGCAGTTGACTCACAATAGGATTTTTTTATTAGTTACTAGACCTACTCCTGCTTTAACCCCACATGATTTGCGTGGATTACCCTTTTCTCCAGGGTTAGAAGTAATTTAATTGCTGCCGCCATATTTCACTAACTCCAATTATATCGTATAACACCAACCTATCCATTTCTCTCTTTAAATGAAGGTGTCTGACATTCCGCGCTCATGGTATTACACTCCTAAGAAGTCTGTATCAATTCAAAAGGTGGGCTGATTTTACCTCTGAAATATTTTACCCAGTAGTATGTCACCCTCATTAATCCATGCATCAGAGCTACATGTCCTTAGAAATTATAATTACTGTAGTTTCCTCTTGCTTTCAAATATTTGCAGTACCAGCTTGCATCTGCATTAACTATTAATATATTTTTTTAAATTCTTTACTGCATTAGCTAGCTCTCTTTTGTGTACCTCCTCCTGCCCATCACACGTTTTCTTATTGGCTTCTTAGTAACCAGGCCTCCAGAATTGCAGTATTCAATTATTTTATCTTGCTTGTGCAATTACCAACAGAGTTACGAAGCATCAATGTCTTTTCCAGGTTTTAGTAAATTAAATTAACTTTATAATATTTTACCTTTTAATTTTGACATTGGATATTTATTTTCAGACATTGAAGTACCTACAATCGACAACGTTCGATCAAGTGCATTATTAGCCATACTGGTAACATGTGAACACCAGGTTCTATGTGTGGGGCCTACAGGAACAGGAAAGTCAGTGACAGTAGCATCAACACTTTCAAGAGGCTTGCATCGTCGATTTCTTTGTGAATTCTTGGCCTTCTCAGCACGGACATCAGCCAATCAGACACAAGATCTGATAGACTCAAAATTGGACAGGAGGCGAAAAGGTGTTTTTGGGCCACCACTATTGAAGCGACTTGTTTTCTTTATCGATGACCTTAATATGCCAGCCCTGGAAACATTTGGGGCACAACCACCTATTGAACTATTGCGACAGTGGATGGATTTTGGAGGTAGGTCTTGAAATTATGGTGGTAGTAATTGCTTCAGAAATACATGAAAATATTTTGTAGTAAATCTGTGTGTGTGTGTGTGTTTTACTTATTTTGTTAGTTAGTCGGTTGGGTGATTGATTTGGGTGAAGGGGACCAAATAGCGAGATCATCAGTCCCATCAGATAGGGAAGGATGGGGAAGGAAGTCAGCCGTACCCTTTCTAAGGAACCTCCCGTTATTTACCTGAAAGGATTTAGGGAAATCACAGAAAACCTAAATCCGGATGGCTGGACTCAGGTCTGAACCAACATCCTACCGAATGTAATCTGGTGCGCTAACCACTGCACCATCTTGCTCTGTAGTTAATTTGTACGCCACTATGTAGAAACATGTAAATTTTATGTCACAAGGCCCAAAATTTGAGCTCCACACGAAATTATCCAGGAGCTAATCATACAACAATGCTGTACAGTGCTGCCTGTAAAAGTAGAGAATACTTGAAATTTTGTGTGTGACTGGAACAGTTATACCTCCTTCACTTGCTAACATAAAGATTCCCTTTGTAGACTCTCACAAGAAATCAGAACAATGTAATTCCTAGTTTGTTAATATATACCTTGATCCATTCCACATCCAAAAAAGTACTCCTTCGTGATGGAATCTGTGGGACATGATGAATGAATGAATGAATCAGTGAAAGTTCTCATTAATATTTCACCTTGCTCTGAAATGAATAGAGAACATGAATTCTTCACCAATTAATATTCCATCAAAAGATCTAAAACTTAAGTGACTGTCTGTATTCTATAAGTAAGTATACTTAATTTCTAACCATATATTTTTAATGGAACTAAAGCACAGGATGGGAAAAGTCCATTTGGGTTATTGTGTTCTGGAAACCATCCAGGTACATTGTTGGCATATCCACTGGGGACCAGCATGCAAAATTCCTGAGGGGATTGGGGGGGGGGGGGGGGGGGGTGTTAATTATAGTGAGATAAACAGCAACACTTACACCACCGAAATAGTTCCATTTCAAGAATAATTTTTCATTAGATTACTAATAATAATGCATTGTACTTCATGAAGAACAGTTAAATTTTTAATATCAGAAACAATTGATTGGAAATATTGAATTCGCTGTGGTGGTTTTGTATAGAGTGGCAGTTTTGATTATGTGCTTGACAACTCCATAGTGGGCAGTGACAGAAATTGTAAATGGTTGTTGTCAGTCTATCTATTGAAAACAGTGGAGATAATACTGAAAACAGACACGAAGTGGATTGATTATCCAATTCTTGAAATGTGATAATTTTAATGCTAATATACCATCATTAGATATGGTGGTATCACAAGATTTGCTGAGTGAAAATGTGTGGGAAAATATAATTAAAATACATAGAAGTGATGAAGCAGTCTCAGAGGTGGAGTATTTGTATTTTAATTAGATAAAGTTATAAGCAACAACAAAGATAAACCTACATCATTAAAGAGTGACAGTGCAGTAGGAAATAAGTTTTCAACATCCTTGATGAAAAATCAACCATGTTTAATGTTTACTACTATTAATGAAGAAGACGTATTAGTGATGTTTTGCTGTGCTTGTGTTAAACATGCTCAGCAAGTGTGTAAAACAAATAGAACTTCATCTGGTCAAAAGATGGTATAGCAAGGAAGAATACGGAAAAGAACCTTAATGCCATATATAAACATGAAAAAAGTGTTATTTGGATTGTATACAGCAGGAAAAAATATGCAGAAAGCAAATACATGTTTCTACATGCACAGTAAATGCTTGTGAGCTATTTTAACAAACAGGAAGGAATAGTAAGATGCAACTGTCACAGTGTTATAATCAGTTTGTGGCCACAAAAAGAGAGTGTAGTTTTCATGACTATCAAGATCTTATACAGCTACCAATTACAAAATCATGTGATTTTTTTGAAACTGGCTGACCTTTTTCCCATTTTCATGGATGTGTCAGCTGATAATTTTTCTGAAAAACACTTGAGTTTACATACACAAATAAAAAAATACCACATTCTGCTGTTTTTGTGAAACAGTATCAATGGAAAATGCTGACACAGAATCCCTTGAAGAAAAATTTATCCAAGCTTTCTGAGAAGATGGCATAGGCATGGAAATGTTTAAGGAAATACCTATAGAATTTCGTTCAGATGGAGCTGTAAGTTTGCCAGTAAAAAAGAAAGTGCTGCAGCTAGAATTTTGAGAAACGTATACCCACACCTGATTAGTGTACACTGTAGGATGGATCCTGTTTATGAACAAGTTTTCAGTGTTATAAATTCTGTTCATAGCTCTCAATGCTTCTTAGATGAACTTAATAAAATTTTCAGTGAACCACATACAGCTGAAAAACCTAAAAACATCGTGGCATCCTTACGCATCACAGCTTACCTGAAAGTTGAAAAGCTGTCATATATGTTGGATTTCTAGTGAGAAGGATGATTAATTGGCAGCATTCAAAGTTTTTAGTTGTATCATGCACTTCTTAAATGTAGAATCTGAAGTGCATGAATTATGAAGTAGAGGTCGAAAATTGGCAAGTCTTTATAATAAGCTTTCCTGAGAACAAATTTTCTACTGATGGATTTCTTATCAGATAAATCATGTGATCTGTCTCCAATTACTATAGCAATGCAAAAAGAATGTGTTTCCAACTGTGAAACAGCAAATAAAATTAATTCCACAACACAAACTCTTAAATATATGCTTGTTAAGGATGACCTTTAGTTGAGTTAATGCAAATAAAATTATTTAGTGTACCATAACCTTTAACCCAAAGAGGAAGCTGAAAACAGAGAGTTTGACAGAATAAGAGAACAAATAATCCAAGGTTTAATAAATGAATTTAGAAGGTATCCTTCACATGAAGTGATACTGTGTTTCTCAGTTTAATGGTAAAAGTGGATTGTACAGTAACTCTGATGTATATAAAGCAGCTGAGTTGCTTGGTTTGGATGGTGACACTGCAGTGGAAGGAGTATAAGTCAGGTTGTCTAACCATATTTGTTTTGCCTGTTTTTGAACAATTAATATGGAAATTCAATTCTGTGCATCTCTCAACTGCCACATGTGAATGAGGTGTCAGCATTGTTCATAGTGTCAAACCTGCCAAAAAAATTGTTTGTTGGTGAAACCTTTACAGTCTCTAATGACAGTTAAACCTAATAGGTCACCACTGAATTTGTGAGATGTCTTTACATCTCAGATGTGCCACCTCCAGGTGTCCTTCAGGAGGTAAGTCTTACTTGCTAAAGGAAAGGACAGAGCAGGAGCTTATGACTACAAAACTTTTCTTTAAGTTAAGCGTAATTTTGTTTGACATATTTTAATATCTGCATGTCTTTTAAAGTGACAAAATTATTCATGCATGCATTTATATATACTTGTTACTTTCCAAACCATCATTTTTTTGCTCAGTCAAATTTTACCAATACCACACAGTGCTGGAGGTTTTCTGCTACTGGAAGTAAGTTACTCCTTCAGGTTATAGTTGTTGCACTGGTGGGATTATGACAGGACTAATAATTATATGGTGAGCAACATTAATCCATCCATTAATCTATAAGATATTCAAAGTCCACAGCAAGAGGTCCAGCACCAAGCTGTGACAGACACTTGGCCACTTTGAGATGTCTCAGAGATGTATTTGGGGCTTTGGTCCATAGACTTGTATTAGACCGTCATATACTGGAAAAAATACCAGTTTGATCAAAAAGTTGTTTCAGTTTCTGAAAATATAACATGTGACTGTAATGCACAGGCAGGGGTGGCTTAGAGACTCACATGCACTGAATGTGTGCATTATGGTTGCCTGGAGTGTAGTCTACACCACCTGCACCTGCCCGCCAATGAGCAGACGGGTGCCCTGGAGTGCCTGTGTCCTAAGCGGCAACAATGGAACATATTGATCTAGACACTTAATCATCTGCGGTATGAAGTACAGGATCACTGAAATTCATTCCTTTTATGACATTAGTGTAATGCCAATAATATCTTCTTTTTTGTACCAAATGCATCAAAATGCAATTTTTTGTCCAGGATCATAAGTTACCTTCAGTTACTTGAATTGTGATAATACTAATTTTATATCCATATATGGGGGATGAGTGATTATAAGATATAGGTGCCTGAAGTCCTACTGGGTAATAGATAAAGGAATCTCACTGAAATCATATATCGATTATGACCCATCTGGATAGCCGTGCACATTAACACGCCACTTCAGGATTGAGACAGGCTGACTCTGGATCAAATTTAGAAAATTTAGGAAACGTTCACACACTTTCATGCAGGAAACACTAGGTGCAGACATTTGGAGTATTGTCATATACGATACTTTCACAACACTGTGCCTGGCATCGACAGAATACATTTCACCAATTGTAGCAACTTAGAGCGAAATCTGAGGAAATCCTACTATTTTTCAACAAATGACACAGAAAAAAGACATCATTTCATGTTGGAAAGATGTAATTTGGATACTGCTGAGTTGAACTTTCTCATTAATTATTATATTATTGCAATGGTTGGCTGTCTCTGGAAGACCTTGTAGTGACTGCTATCTCATCTGCAGTACCAACTTCAAACAGGATCTTAATCACTTCCAGTGTGGCTTCAGGAGATACCATTCCATTACTGATAACCAAACTCAGTTGAAAGCGGCTGCATAAGAAACATTTTTATGCAAGCAATAATTAATACCTTTTTGATTTTAAATGCTTTGGAGATCTACATTATTATTACCTAGATAGATAATATCCTTGGACAGCTCCAGCAATAAGGCTTCTGTGGATATCCTCACATTATTATGCAGTCCTCATAGAAACAGTGTTTTTTCATGTAAGAAATAAGTGAATTTCTGACAGACTGATTCGAACAGGAGAATGTTGGCACTCAAGGTAGCATCTTAGATGTTAAGGACTTAGATTTTGTGACTTGATAATTGATTACAGCTTGACATGACTACCACATTGTAGGAATATTTATACTGGATCTCTTAAGGTATTTGTTATGTGAAAGTTCTTTAGTTATAGGTCGTAGAGAACAGACAAAATAATTCTGCTCAAATTCTGTCAGAATCTGCAACACTTCCATTGAGGAACATAGTTATCAAATGTCAGTATTTACCGAGAATTAATACTAACTGGCACCTTTGATGCTGAACAATGCACCATCTATTGAAGTGCAGAAGAAACTACACTCTAGAAATTAGTTGATGTCTTTATTTTTATTGTCTATCTGTCAGGTTCTGTGGGACTATTCAAGACAGGTGCTTGACCATGGAATGAGTTAGTACATAGTTTATGGAATGCCTATAAGAATTTTTGTAATTGAAATAGTTTTAAAAAAGTTGTGAGAGAGTATATGAATAAACAACACATTAAAAAGTCTTCAGCTGCTGGAAGGAACTCTTGTGCTAAATAGGAGTAGTGTGCCACAAGGAACATTTCAACTTGGATTTGAATACTTAGGGTTTATTACTCAATTTTTTCAGTACTGCTGGAAACTTAACTGATGAAACCTAATGAATAGAGCACACTTTCCATACAGTGCTTAAGAAAGTGTTATCCAAGTGCATATTGTTTTTCCATACAGCTTTGACTGAATGAATGTTGCAGTTTCTTCTGAATGAGTCAGTATTGTCAACAAAAAATCTTGTGAGGGAATATATGTACAAGTGTGGCACATGTGGAATTCCAAGACACTAGAACAACAGCATGCATGTCTTCCATGGCCTGGCACCACAGATGTCTCTATTTTTTTTTTTATTTATTTATTTATTTATTGTTCCGTGGTACCAAATTAAGGAGAAGTCTCCATGGTCATGGAACGAGTCAATACATGAAATTATAACACAATATTAGAAACAGATAAAATGAAATATAAAAAAACATATTCAGGTGACAAGTTGTAAGTTTAAATGAAGAAAATCAACAATGTAACATTGGAATTTGCTTAATTTTTTAACTCTTCCAGGAGCTCCTCGACAGAATAGAAGGAGTGAGCCATGAGGAAACTCTTCTGTTTAGACTTAAGAGTTTGGGCTATTGCTAAGATTTTTGAGTTCTTGTGGTAGCTTATTGAAAATGGATGCAGCAGAATACTGCACTCCTTTCTGCACAAGAGTCAAGGAAGTGCATTCTACATGCAGGTTTGATTTCTGCCTAGTATTAACTGAGTGAAAGCTGCTAACTCTTGGGAATAGGCTAATATTGCTAACAACAAACGACATTAAAGAAAATATATACTGCGAGGGCAATGTCGGAATTCCCAGACTATTGAATAGGGGTCGACAAGAGGTTCTCGAACTTACACCACATATGGCTCGAACAGCCCGTTTTTGAGCCAAAAATACCCTTTTTGAATCAGAAGAATTACCCCAAAAAATAATACCATACGACATAAGCGTATGAAAATATGTGAAGTAGACTACTTTTCGTGTTGAAGTGTCACTTATTTCAGATACTGTTCTAATGGTAAATAAAGCAGCATTTAGCTTCTGAACAAGATCCTGGACATGGGTTTTCCGCAACAGCTTACTATCTATCCGAACGCCTAGGAACTTGAACTGTTCCGTCTCACTTATAATATGCCTATTCTGTCTGATCAAAATATCGGTTCTTGTTGAATTGTGAGTTAGAAACTGTAAAAACTGAGTCTTACTGTGATTTAGCATCAAATTATTTCCCACAAGCCACGAACTTATTTCATGAACTACATTATTTGTTACTGTTTCAATATTACGCACAAGATCCTTCACTATCAAGCTGGTGTCATCAGCAAACAGAAATATTTTTGAATCACCTGTAATACTAGAGGGCATATCATTTATATAAATAAGAAACAGCAGTGGCCCCAGCACCGACCCTTGGGGAACGCCCCACTTCACAGTGCCCCATTGGGACTGAACATCACTACCACTCTCAATATTGCGGAGAATTACCCTCTGCTTTCTGTTCCTAAAGTAAGAGGCGAACCCATTGTAAGCTACTCCCCTCACTCCATAATGGTCCAACTTCTGCAGTAATATTTTGTGGTCAATACAGTCAAAAGCCTTCGTTAAATCAAAGAGAACACCTAGCGTTTGCAACCTTTTATTTAATCCGTCCAAAACCTCACAGAGAAAAGAGAATATAGCAATTTCAGTTGTTAAACCATTTCTAAAACCAAACTGAACATTTTACAGCAAATTATGTGAATTTAAATGCTCCAGTAACCTTGTATATACAACCTTCTCGATAACTTTAGCAAACACCGATGGCATAGAAATAGGTCTAAAATTGTCAACATTATCAATGTCTCCCTTTTTATAAAGTGGCTTCACTACCGAGTACTTTAAACGGTCAGGAAACCGACCACTCCTGAAGGAAAAGTTACAGATATGGCTGAGAACTGGGCTAACATACATAGAACAATACTTCAGTATTCTGCCAGATACTCCATCATATCCATGAGAGTTCTTGGTCTTTAGTGATTTAATTATTAACTCAATCTCCTTCTTGTCAGTATCATGGAGGAGCATTTCAGGTAACAGTCTCGGAACACTTTTTTCTAAGAGCACTATATGATTCCCTGTTGGGCTAGGTTTCTATTTAGTTCACCTGCTATATTCAGAAAGTGATTATTAAATACCATACATATATGCGACTTATCAGTAACACGGACATTCCCACTACGCACTGATTCTATATCCTCGACCTGTCTCTGCAGACCAGCAACTTCCTTTACGATTGACCATATGGTTTTAATTTTATCCTGAGACTTAGCTATTCTATCTGCATACCACATACTTTTTGCCTTCCTAATAACATTTTTAAGCACCTTAAAATACTGTTTGTAATTGGCTGCTGCATTTAGATTCTGACTGTTTCTAACGTTTTGATATAATTGCCACTTTGTTCTACAAGATATTCTTATCCCTCTAGTCAGCCACCCAGGCTGCCTGTTTGTGCTAGTACCCTGTTTTAAACGTTCTAACGGAAAGCAACTTTCAAAGAGCATGAGAAAAGTCTTGAGAAAAGCATTATATTTATCGTCTACTGTATCAGCGCTATAAATATCTTGCCACTCTTGTTCCTTTATAAGGTCACCCTAATCTAAGTTAAGAATATACTTGGTGAGTGCACAGCATTTCCCCTAACCATAACACCATACAAGATAATAGAGTGAAAGTAAGCTAAATAAATAAGACTTGCATTTCAGGGACAGTGAAGATCATTCTTACAGTTAAGACAGAAGAATTCAGCTCCAACAGAAAATGTTAAATGTGATACTTCTCCCCTCATTCCTAAGAATTTAAAATGATTGACTTGACTTTCACTTTTACAAGAGTTCCATGTTACAAACAGTATGCTTTGTGTTTTGTTGCAGTTAACAACCTGTTGCAGAAGTATTGCTTGGTCCACAGAGTCAAAAGGTTTATCAAATAAAAGAAAATAGCTACTGTCCCCAACATGTCATTTAGCCCTGTAGTGCCTTACACACAAAAGAATACATTGCATTTTCTGTGGATACCAGTTACCTGAAACCAAATTGTGAGTCTTGCAGGAAATTGTGTACTGATATGTGCCCCGATCCTCTTGAGCATTCCTTTCTCAAAAACTTTTGGAAACAGTAGTAGCAACAAAACTTGGTAATGTGTCTACATTACATCTTTCACCCTCTTTATGAAGTGCTTTGACTTGTATTTCAGGTTGTTAGGAAAGTGATCACATCTAAAAGACATAGTACACAGTTGATAGATTACAGAACTAAGCTTCTCGTCTGCACACTCTCTCTTAGTGCTCTACAGGCTATTCATCAAATCAGATTGGGTAGTTCAGATGGTTCAGGGCACTATACTTATTCTGCAAACGCAGAAGAAACAAGTGGTCTTCTGCTGGTACTTGGGAATCGAGGGAATGAGGAAGCTGACAGAGCAGTGAAAGCAGTGTGAGGAAAACACTGCAGTTCACCACAGCATCCTCCCCAGGCTATCACGTTATGGGTAACAAAGAGAGAGATGGCTGAGTGGGAAAGTTGTGGTTGGTCAAACTAGTTATTCAACCATGTTGCACTTCCTTTCACACTCAAAGGACAGACGATGTTGTCTTCACTTGCCTCCAAATCGGACACAACCCAGTGACACATGCTTATCCCTTGCAGCACAGTGATCACCAGAATACGGTGCTTGTGGTCTGGCTCTCACAGTAGTAGAAGAAGTAGATGTTTATTGTCTCATAACATACAATTTCAAGCCATTGACTTAAAAGTACAGGAGACTCATTAAAACACAAAAACTGGTTTACAATTTTTCTTATAATACCAGTAATATAAAGTACAGTACTGAATAATTACTTAATTAAGCAGTCAATAATTTTTCTTCAAAAGTAACAAACTTTTAAGATCAACAGTCCTAAGTACTTGCTCTCTCCTGCTCAAATTTTCATGTTGTCATTTATGAATTCTTCTGCTGAATAGTAACATTTCTACACTAGTTGCTCATATAAGGATTTTTTCAGTGTTTCTAAATTCATGCTGAGCATTTATCTTCCTTTCATTTTGTTGTAAATTTTCATACCCACATAATGTGGAGTTTGAGCATAAAGTTTTAAATGGTGGATGGGCAGCATGAAATTATTTTGATATCTGGTGTTGTAGTCATGTTGAAAATGATTTGTTACAAATAAATCAGGGTTACTGTGTACAAAGATAATCAGCTCATATATGTATAGTGAGGGAACATTTAGTATACTCAGATTTTTAAGGAGTGGGCGACATGATTTTCTTCAGCATACATTGTGCATATTTCTAATGATGGTTTTCTGAAGTTTTAGTATTTGACATATGGTTTGAGTTACCCAAAAATACAATACCGTACCTTATTACTAACTCAAGTAGCTGTGATATACTACTTTTCTTATGCCCATACTGGTAGCATTGTACAATATTCTCATTGCATATGCTAGGCTATTTAATTTGTTTGCAAGGTACTGTATGTGTGATCCCCATGATAGATTTTTATCTAGTTGCATTCCTAGGAATTTCACACAGCTAGCTTCCTGCAAATCCTGGTTTCTGTGACTGACCTGAATATCATTTAATTTTGTTTGCTTTGTTTTAAATTGCATTAACTGAGTCTTTTCCATGTTTAATTTTAACCCATTTAATCAACCAGTTATCTAAGCTTTCTAAAGTATTTAATACAGTTTGTGGAATTTGATCTGTAACGTTACTTTCAATGATTAAAGATGTGTCATCTGCAAATAAAACTGAGTGACACTCAATATTAAGTGGCAGATCATTTATGTAAAACAAAAACAGAATGGGACCTAAGACAGAACCTTGGGGTAGTCTATGTGAAATGGTTTTCCATTTTGAAGCATAAGTTCCTCTCTCTGATGTTATAACCACTCTTTGTCTTCGGTTGGTTAGATGGGACTTAAACCATTCTAATACTGTGCCCCTAATTCCATACTTTTCCAGTTTACAGAGTAGCAAGGAGTGATTCACACTATCAAAGGCCTTTTATAGGTCACAGAAGATTCCTGTGGCTTGCAGTGAGTTGTCTAGAGACGAGATAATTTTATCAACAAATTTATTTATAGCAGATATTGTGGTTTTGCCTTTTTGAAATCCATACTGATTTTTTGAGATTATTTTAAATTTTTCTATGAAATTTTGAATTTGTGCGGTGACTACCTTCTCAAATATTTTTGACAGTGACTGAAGAAGAGAGACTATATGATACTTTCCCATGTGTTCTTTTGTGCCTTTTTTGAATAGTGGCTGAACTACTGCGTACTTCATTGTGCCTGAAAAATAACCTTCTTGAAGGGCTGGTTAACTAGTTAACTATTGTAGTTAGTGGTTGTGCAATTATTTTAGAGACTGCTTTTAACTCTTCTGTTGGTATCCCATCCCATCCTGCTGATGTTTTACTTTTTATTGACAGTATCACATTTTCTATATCTTTTACAGTAGTTTTTGTAATGTACTGAAAAATTCACTGTCAAGTTGCTCAGTGATGAAGAAATTTACCGTGTCTGGATACTCTGCTACGTTGACATTAGATTTGTTTACATTTATAAAGAATTCATTAAGCAATTCAGAAATTTGAGCAGGATTTACAATAGTTTTATCCTCTATCTTGATTTCAGAAAGATCGTGGCCTTTACCTGTGGCACCTGTTTCAGCTTTGATCACTGATCATAATGCCTTTGATTTGTTTTCACTATCCAATATAAGTCTATTATTTGCCAGTTCTTTGGCTGCCTTTTCAACTTTTTTAAAAATATGTTTGTAATCTTTTGCATCATGCGTCATGTTCTAACTTCATGTGTGTTTTATGCTGCTAGGAGGGAGGTCTTTGGTCTACTAAGGCCCTTAAATATCAGTTCTAGACAATGACTAGACAATATCAAGAAAATTGTTGACATTTTGTGTGTCATCAGGACTCTTGCTCAGTTCATTTGGTCAGAGATTTTATTGTGTTTTTGGGTGGCTGGTTTATTTTGGCAGTCAACCAGCCAGTTTATGCCATAAGCTGTTTTATTTTTTACTAGTAATGTATGACAATGACCCGAATAGATATACTGGAGTATGTAAACCCTCTGATGATGTAGTAATTGATTGATAATTGCCTGTTTCCTGAAGCTGAATGTAATGTAGTTGTCTTGGAACAACATCTTTCAAGAGTTATATATATTTACCTGGGCTTATAAAACTGGTTTAACTTTCCAACTATTGACAAGAAGTGATTATTAAATATTTTACTCATCTCTGATGATCACTAACAGTTTTAGTCTCACACAAAAGAGGTATAATATGTTGAGCCACCCACATTCTGCCCTGATACTTCTTTCACAATTGACCGTATAGTTTTAATTTTATTCTGAGAGCTTTCTATTCTCTTAGTGTAAAATATTGTTTTAGCGTGTGTGATGATATTCCTCAGCACTTTGCAGTATTGTCTATAGTGAAATTCTGTTACTTGGCTCTGACTGTCCTTCACATTTTGATACAATTCCATCTTCTCCTGTATAATATTCTAGTTCCATTAGTTATCCACATCATTATCTTATTAGTACTGCCATTTTGTGATGGATGGATAAGAGCTACTAATTAACTGATGAAGGTATGATGAAATTTATATGTGTCATTCAAGTTATCAGTATTGTAGACTTCTTGCCAAGTTAGCCCTTTGAGATTGGATTTATATGTCTGCATTGTAAGTGGACTCACTCTAAATATTTTGTTTACTACTTTAGGATATGACACTGTTTTGATTCCTTGTAGTATTACTGTCTTTGCATTATTGTCTGACAGATCTTTACTAATTATTCTCACGTTGTGACCTTCAACTAGACAACAATCTGTGAGGATATTGTCTGCTGCCATGGCACTGTTTCCCTTAATTCTAGCTGGAAAAGTACACTGTTTGTACCAGGTTGTAAGATTCAAGTAAATACACAAACACTCTTTTCTCTGCGGAATCAGTCAGAAAGAATATATTGAAATCACTATGAAACATCAACTATATGCCTTTATTAATAACTGAGTGTAGTGCAGCATCAAGTCTGAATAGGAAAACCTGTAGTCTCCCCCCCCCCCCCCCCCCCCCCCCATACTCCCCTCCACCAACCCCAAAATTCCGAACTCTCCCACACAACCTTCAAATATCTGTTCTTTACAATGTTTTGATTTGTAAACTCTTTTGAATGAAACATTATACTTGGCATAAATGGCCACTCTTGTCTTTCGCAATGAACTCCTTGCTTAGAAATCAGATAAGATATACCCCTCCAGAGGAAGGCTTAGTATTTCTTCACTATGTAAATCATGCTCTACAGGGCTGTATTTAGGCAGGTGCAACTTATGCAGCTGCTCAGGGTGGCAAAGTTTTGAGGGCAGCAAAATATTGTCATTGAAAAATTTTTTATGTATAATTTTAGTGTTGATTGCATCAGTATTCAGGCATTCGGTAATTTATTGGGAAAATGTTGACAAATGTTTGGGTCTGTCATTAAACTCACATTTTACTACTAGTCTACCTGTATAATGCCTTCCATGTATGAACACATTAAGGCACTGTCAAACAGGGATTGTGTAGCCTGCGCAGTCTCTGTGCTGTATGCATTTTTTGATGAAACGGGGCTTGTACCCATGCTAGACTGCCCTTGCTTGTAGCTGGCAGGTTGTGATTTTCTACAGAATCCATAGTGAGCATGTATGCACAATATGGCAGCAGGAACAGAAAGACTGATTGAGTTGGTGCATGAAATGTATTTTTGCATGATGTACAACACTGTGATTATAAAAATGAGATGAGAAAGGCAGCAGCAAGGAAGAAAATTGACATAAGTGCATATCAAGTGTGTGTTTTCTTTGTTTATGAGTAAATGCCCAGTTGCATGATGTAGTACCAGTACTATAATGTTCAGTTGAAATAATAATGTCCTTGCACAATCTAATGGTGCCATTATAGAACAATTTAAGCTATAAATGTGCCGCTTTGACAACAAATTCTGCAGTATCATTTGTAAGCCTATAACCCTTAAAAAGACTCATCACTCTTGAGTGAGTATACTGAAGGCATTTTCCACTATACAACGGCCCCTGCATATTTGTTTATTGAAAATTGCTTTTGAAGGACCTTTCAAGGCTGTCGATTTGCTTTGACAACAGATTCTGCAGTATCAGTTGTAAGCCTATATCCCTTAAGAAGGCTCATCACTTGTGAGTGAGTATACCAAAGGCATTTTCCACTACATGACAGCCCCTGCATATTTGTTTATTGAAAACCGCTTTTGAAGGACCTTCCAAGGCTGCCGATTTGGGGAAATGGATCATCAGATATGTTTGTAATTTAAACCTTTTCCTCACCCATCAGCACATGAGGAATGGCCATGTTTGTACCCAGCAGTGCTTTCACAGGCAGAACACATTTTCCTCACATGAACCTGTGTCTACTGTAGCTGCCCATATCAATGAACACAGAGTTGTGATCATAATCAATAACTTTAAGCAAGACAATTGAAAGAAGTTTTTGAAACAAAAATAATTTGAGCCACTCTTTTTAGAACACTTCATTCTAACACACTTACCATTTATGCTGCCACTGCAGTTAGGAAATTGCTACTGTTCTATTAACCCCATCTCAGTTTTCTTCCTGATTTCCTCTGCTGGTTGAGGCAATTACGATGGTTGTAAAATGTTGCACTGTTCTTGACACACACATTTGACTAAACTGGAGATAGTTGTCCTTCCCATGTGGAATTAAAAAATGGTGGTGTGATGTGAATCACCAGCGGTCAAATATCTCGAACAAAATGTACTATTTGTTAGTCATAAATGCATCATATGAAATAAAATAATTTGCAAATTGCTCAACTGACAAAACAGAAGGATCTCAGAGATTTGTACAGCAAATACATAAAATTCATGAAGGGAGGCACAGGTTCAGTCAAGAATATCAGAATTGGCCATGGGCAGATCGCTGTTGCCATGTCATACATCATTAAATGGTGAAGAGTTGGAGGAACCGTTTCCTGATGATGGGGATCAAGAGGAAGAAGCATAATTGAATCTGTAATGTCAGTTCATCTGACAAAAAAGCCAAAACAAAAAGAAATAATTGGAGGAGGAGGGGATGATTAGTGTTTAACATCCCACTGAATAAATGAAGATGTAGCTGCTGTCAGAAATTATCAGCACACTAGAGACAGTAACAGGAGAGAGAAGTGAGCTCAACCATATGGCAGGCTATTTCTGAGTTATGCTTACTTGTTCAAGATATTCTCAGCTCAACACAAACTCATTTAAAAATACAACTGTGACAGATTTAGGAGAGACTGAACTTGCAATGTTAAATGATGAAACCCTACCACATGTATCCCCCACAGCCCTTGCGGTCACCCAGCTTAGTGGTGTCACAATGTAGTGCTGATGCTGTAACATAAAATGAAGCCACCATTCTCCAATTTTGGAACGAGAACAATTTTCCAATGACTTTTCTAGCACCAGAGAAATGTATGGTATGGCAAAAGTTTGTTTCAGTGTAGATGATTGATCTGTAGCTCTTACTTGCTTGTACACAGTGTTGACAATATTTTTCAGTTTATATTTTATTTATATAGTTCCATGTTTTATTATTATTATTATTAGTATTTTTGTTATTATTATTATTATTTCTTAACTTTCTCAGACGTTAAGTCTGGTTAAAAATGGAAAGTGATGCGGACTTTGATCAAGCATGACTTCCTTTTAACTGTACGGTATATGTTACATTGCATTTAGGAACTTTCGGGTAATTGAACATGTATTAATAATTACAGATTTCTGTAGCTGTATATGTACGTTTGGATGTAGCTGTATTGCGTTGATGATGTACTGGTGGATATTGTGTGGTATGAGTCCTGTAGTTGATAGTATAATTGGTAAAATGTCAACTTTATCCTGATGCCACATGTCCTTGACTTCCTCAGCGAGTTGGATGTATTTTTTAATTTTTTCTCCTGTTTTCTTCTGTATATTTGTTGTATTGGGTATGGATATTTCGATTAGTTGTGTTAATTTCTTCTTTTCATTGGTGAGTATGATGTCAGGTTTGTTATGTGGTGTTGTTTTATCTGTTATAATGGTTCTGTTCCAGTATAATTTGTATTCATCATTCTCCAGTACATTTTGTGGTGCATACTTGTATGTGGGAATGTGTTGTTTTATTAGTTTATGTTGTATGGCAAGTTGTTGATGTATTATTTTTGCTACATTGTCATGTCTTCTGGTGTATTCTGTATTTGCTAGTATTGTACATCCGCTTGTGATGTGATCTACTGTTTCTATTTGTTGTTTGCAAAGTCTGCATTTATCTGTTGTGGTATTGGGATCTTTAATAATGTGCTTGCTGTAATATCTGGTGTTTATTGTTTGATCCTGTATTGCAATCATGAATCCTTCCATCTCACTGTATATATTGCCTTTTCTTAGCCATGTGTTGGATGCGTCTTGATCGATGTGTGGCTGTATTAGATGATACGGGTGCTTGCCATGTAGTCTTTTCTTTTTCCAATTTACTTTCTCCGTATCTGTTGATGTTATGTGATCGAAAGGGTTGTAGAAGTGGTTATGAAATTGCAATGGTGTAGCCGATGTATTTATATGAGTGATTGCTTTGTGTATTTTGCTAGTTTCTGCTCGTTCTATAAAGAATTTTCTTAAATTGTCTACCTGTCCATAATGTAGGTTTTTTATGTTGATAAATCCCCTTCCTCCTTCCTTTCTGCTTAATGTGAATCTTTCTGTTGCTGAATGTATGTGATGTATTCTGTATTTGTGGCATTGTGATCGTGTAAGTGTATTGAGTGCTTCTAGGTCTGTGTTACTCCATTTCACTACTCCAAATGAGTAGGTCAATATTGGTATAGCATAAGTATTTATAGCTTTTGTCTTGTTTCTTGCTGTCAATTCTGTTTTCAGTATTTTTGTTAGTCTTTGTCTGTATTTTTCTTCTAGTTCTTCTTTAATGTTTGTATGATCTATTCCTATTTTTTGTCTGTATCCTAGATATTTATAGGCATCTGTTTTTCCCATCGCTTCTATGCAGTCGCTGTGGTTATCCAATATGTAATCTTCTTGTTTAGTGTGTTTTCCCTTGACTATGCTATTTTTCTTACATTTCTCTGTTCCAAAAGTCATATTTATATCATTGCTGAATACTTCTGTCATCTTCAGTAATTGGTTGAGTTGTTGATTTGTTGCTGCCAGTAGTTTTAGATCATCCATGTATAGCAAATGTGTGATTTTGTGCTGGTATGTTCCAGTAATATTATATCCATAATTTCTATTATTTTGCATGTTGGATAGTGGGTTCAGAGCAAGGCAGAACCAGAAAGGACTTAATGAGTCTCCTTGGTATATACCATGCTTAATCTGTATTGGCTGTGATGTGATATTATTTGAACTTGTTTGGATATTGAGTTTGGTTTTCCAATTTTTCATTACTATGTTTAGGAACTGTATCAATTTAGGATCTACTTTGTATATTTCCAATATTTGTAGTAACCATGAGTAGGGTACACTATCAAAAGCTTTTTGGTAATCAATGTATGCATAGTGTAGTGACCTTTGTTTAGTTTTAGCTTGATATGTCACCTCTGCATCTATTATCAGTTGCTCTTTACATCCTCGTGCTCCTTTGCAACAGCCTTTTTGTTCTTCATTTATAATTTTGTTCTGTGTTGTATGTGTCATTAATTTCTGTGTAATTACTGAAGTTAATATTTTGTATATTGTTGGTAGGCATGTTATGGGGTGATATTTAGCTGGGTTTGCTGTGTCTGCTTGATCTTTAGGTTTCAGATAAGTTATTCCATGTGTGAGTGTATCAGGGAATGTGTATGGGTCTGCAATGTAACTGTTATTATTATTATTATGGGATTCTGGATACGTATCGTAATATACATAATAAACAGTTAAACAGTTCCCAAGTTTTCCATATACACATATATTTTACCATAAAGACTGATACACATGAACACTGCATGAAGTACAAAGGCAGACTGGATTAAATATGGTGGCTCATCAGAGCAGTTAATATTCCAAAGATTGTAATTTGTGTGTTCGATGTGACCTATCGATGCCGCCACCCCCCCCCCCCCCCTCCCCCGCAGTACGGAGTATGGCCTGTGAGACCTGAGGGGGGTCGTGTGGGTGTCAGCGAAGTGGCAAGCGCACGATCAGAAGCTCCATATCCGTTGGGTCGGCGTGCGAAGGTGTGGAGGTGGCCGCTGGTCCAATTCGTAATCCAAAAACCGGTGGGGGAATGATGCGTCGGCCAACTTTGGAGTAGCGGTATGGGAGAGGAGGCGTCATGTAAGCGTGCCTTCCCCAAATGCAGATTGAGCTGACCGAAGAAATGGAAGCTCAAACACGTGATGGGTCGCACTCTTGTGGGAGGGACAAGCTATGCGCTATCCTGACGTTGAGTTCCTCGGTGAGGGTCGGGTCTTGCTGTCGATGAGCAGTACAAGCACATGATTATCTAACACCATAATCGACACGTTGTTGATGTGGTCAGGTGGTACATCGCAGTGCAAATGGACGGACAGCCAAACCTAGTGATCCAAGAAGAAATGAATCCTTTGGCTACAGTTTCTGCTGTGATGTTGGGTAAGGGGACAGCTTCCACCCAACGAGACATTCAGGCTATTGTGGACAGGATATGCCTGTGGCCCTCCGACGGAGGCAGGGGACCGATAAGGTCGATATGTGCACGACAGAAATGTCCTTTAGGGATGTCAAACTTGCCAAGTGGCCGAGAGGTGTGACATGCTATTTTGTTTCGCTGACAGGAAATGCAGCTGCGTGCTTGTTTGACAGTCCTGTTTCACATTTTTCCATACAAAACGCTCGGTGACGAGGCGAGTGGTGGCTCGGACACCAGGGTGGACGAGATTATGCAAAGCATTGAAAACCTTTCAGTGCAGCATGGGTGGGAGCGAAGGCCGCAGAATGTCCGTAGAAGTCGCACCACACTTCGTCCAAAATGCCAGGGAACTTAGTGTTGGTAAACACGAGCAAAGACTGCGGCTGCATGAGCAGAACCTGAGTGTCCTTGTATGAAGCCTGTAGAGTGGCGAGGTCGGATAAATCAGTGTTACTTGAAACAGCAATTATCTGTGAGAGGAAATCAGAGGGGATGTTCTCTGTGCCTTTGATGTAGCGTACGTCCGTAGTAAATTGAGAGATCAGGTTGAAGTGGCAGAAACATCGGGGGGAGGATCCTCTGGCGGGTTGCAGAAGTCATCCACCAGCAGTTTTTGATTAGTAAGAATGAAGAAAGGATGGCCCTTGATGTCAGTGTGGAAATGTTTGACGAACTTGTACACTGCCAGAAGCTCTCTATCAAAAGTGGAATATTTCTACTGTGCTGTAGACAGTTTTTTAGGAGAAGAAATGAAGTGCTGAAACTGTGTTGCCTTTGCTGTTGTAATACTGCCCCGACCGTGATGTCACTGGCGTCCATAGTGATGAACAAATCGGCAGACGGATCAGGGTGGGGGAGTATGGCTGCGTGAGCTAAAGCTGTTTTAAGAGCTCTGAAAGCCTCTAGCATGGGTTCAGTCCAACGGACTGGTTTAACACCCAAAATTGATAGTACCTAGGAAACATCTGAGTTCTTTGTACGTAGCTGGGGGTGGCAATGACACGATAGCCTGCACACAGGATTTGGGAGGCTGTATTCCATCTGCGGATAAAGTGTGGCTCAGAAATGTCACAGAAGACTGATGCAATTGGAATTTTTCTTTGTTGACCTCGACACCGTTGGATGCCAAAGTCTGGGGACCTGGGATGAATGATCTTAGAGGGCTTCAGTCGATTTGCTGAAACTGTGTATGTCATCCAGGTATGCAAAACAGAACTTGAATCGTCATAAGAATGCGTCAATGAAACATTGCCACATTTGTGCCACATTCTTTAAACTGAATGGCATGAAGTTGTACTGGAACAAACCAAGCGGCGTGATGATTGCAGCCTTTGGAATGTCTTCCGGTGTTACGGGAATCTGGTGATAAGCATGTTTGCAGTCAATCACACTGAAGATTGTACCACGTGATAATATATGAGTGAAATCATTTTATGTTTGGCGCGGGGTAATTGTCCATGACAGTGCAAGCATTTAAATGTCTGTAATCACCACACATCTACATCTACACTCCACAAGCCACCTGATGGTGTGTGGCGAAAGCTACCTTGAGTACCTGTCTTGGTTCTCCCTTCTATTACAGTCTCGTATTGTTCATGGAAAGAAAGCTGTCAGTATGCCTTCTGTGTGGGCTCTAATCTCTCTGATTTTATCCACATGGTCTCTTCGCGAGATATACATAGGAGGGAACAACATACTGCTTGACTCCTCAGTGAATGTATGTTCTCAATACTTCAACAAAAGCCCATACTGAGCTACTGAGCGTGTATCTTGCAGAGTCTTCTACTAGAGTTTATCTATCATCTCCATAATGCTTTCACGATAACTAAATGATCCTGCAACAAAGTGCACTGCTCTCCGTTGGATCTTCTCTATCTCTTCTATCAACCCTATCTGGTACGGATCCCACACTGGTGAGCAGTATTCAAGCAGTGGGCAAATAAGTGTACTGTAAACTACATCCTTTGTTTTCGGACTGCATTTCCTTAGGATTCTTCCAATGAATCTCAGACTGGCATCTGCTTTAATGACGATTAATTTTATATTGTCATTCCATTTTAAATCACTCCTAATGCCTACTCCCAGACAATTTATTGAATTAACTGCTTCCAGTTGCTGACATGCTATATTGTAGCTAAATGATAAAGGATCTGTCTTTCTATGTAATTGCAGCACAGTACACTTGTCTACATTGAGATTCAATTGCCATTCCCAGCACCATGCGTCAATTCCTAGCAGATCCTCCTGCATTTCAGTACAATTTTCCATTGTTGCAACCTCTCGATATACTACAGCATCATCTGCAAAAAGCCTCAGTGCTCTTCCGATGTTATCCACAAGGTCCTTTATATATATTGTGAATAGCAACAGTCCTACGACACTCCCCTCTGGCACAGCTGAAATCACTCTTACTTTGGAAGACTTCTCTCCATTGAGAATGACATCCTGCATTCTGTTATCTATGAACTGTTCAATCCAATCACACAATTGGTCTGATAGTCCATGTGCTCTTACTTTGTTCGTTAAATGAGTGTGGGGAACTGTATCAAACACCTTGTGGAAGACAAGAAACGCAGCATCTACCTGGGAACCCGTGTCTATGGCCCTCTGAGTCTCGTGGATGAATAGTGCGAGCTGGGTTTCACACTATCGTCTTTTTTGAAACCCATCCTGATTCCTACAGAGTAGATTTCTAGTCTCCAGAAAAGGTATTATACTCGAACATAATACGTGTTCCAAAATTCTACAACTGATCGACGTTAGAGATATAGGTCTATAGTTCTGCACATCTGTTTGGTGTCCCTTCTTGAAAACAGGGGTAGTCTGTGCCCTTTTCCAATCTTTTGGAACGCTACGCTATTCTAGAGACGTACGGTACACTGCTTCAAGAAGGGGGCCAAGTTCCTTCTCGTACTCTATGTAAAATCGAACTTGTATCCTATCAGGTCCAGTGGCATTTCCTCTTTTGAGCAATTTTTATTGTTTTTCTATCCCTCTGTCATCTATTTTGATATCTACCATTTTGTCATCTGTGAGACAATCTAGAGAAGGAACTACAGTGCAGTCTTCCTCTGTGAAACACCTTTGGTAAAAGGCATTTAGTATTTTGGCCTTTAGTCTGTCATCCTCTGTTTCAGTACCATTTTAACTTTACTTTCGAATTTGTTGAACGCCTCTCACATAGCCCTCCTCACACTACATTTTGCTTCATGTAATTTTTGTTTGTCTGCAAGGCTTTGGCTATGTTTATGTTATCTGTGAAGTCCCTTTGCTTCCGTAGCAGTTTTCTAACTCTGTTGTTGTACCATGGTGGCTCTTTTCCATCTCTTACGATCTTGCTTGGCACATACTCGTCTAATGCATATTGTACGATGGTTTTGAACATTGTCCACTTTCTTTACATTCTTCACATTCAAAAAGAACCGTTGTGTTTGGTGATGAGGTGAATTGGAGAAGACCAATTGCTGTCCGATGGCTGTAGAATGCCTGCCTCCAGAAGTTCGTTCATTTGCTGCTGGGCCATGTGCAACTTAAAATGGGGTTGAGGCATCTAACCTTGTGTCTAATAGGAGGGCCGGCAGTGGTAATTACCTTGTGTGTCATTCCTTCAGTGACGGAAGAGACTGTGAACTGCACAAGAGGCTGCGTGTGCAGCACGAAGCAGAGTGGGGCACGCAGCGACTGTCTGTTGTTACCTTTGCCTTGGGTAACCAGCGCAGGCGAGAGAGGTGCTGGTGTCACACGATAGACAGTGATGGCCATTGAGTTGCTTGGCTGGTGTGTGGGAGAGGAGGAATGTTTATCAACAAGCTGGGTGGCTGCCTGCGTAGTGGTCGTGGTCGTGCTGTGCAAGCAACTGTTTATTAGAGACACTGTTTGAAACACGAGGCACTGCACTTAGTGGGCACTTGGGTGGTGCGATGGTCACTGAACGTGAATCATCATATGCAGTGAATGTTTTTGAACTAACCTGATCGGTGTTCGAACTGATGCTTGGCAATGAAGTTTGATCTGGTGAAGAAATTGCGGACTGCAGTTTCAACAGAGAGGTGTGGGCTGCAGCGAGCTCGTTATAAGTGTGAGCAAAGCATTGTTTCAGCTCGTCATTCTCCTGGCAGAGGTACACCACTGAGTCATATTCTGAAAGTAGGTTAGTGACGCAGGTCACAATCTTGCCTGTTAGGGCGGAACAGTCGCGAACTATATCCCATGTTGCGGCAGAAATGGATCCAGGAGTATGGGTGCCGGAGCACAGTATCTGAGTGTTAGACAGGTGGTGTAACACTGAACACTAGACTATGTTCAGGGAGAGCTTTTAATGGGACAAAAAATCCATACTGAGAATTGGTTCGTCAATGTTGGCAGAGAAGGGGATAGGTGCACCATCACCTTCACAGAACCAACAGTTTGTAATGTTGATGCATTGACAGCTCGTAGGAGAGACTTCGTTGGTGAAAAGTCGGTGGGAGCCAATGATCGAGATATAATAGGCACGTCAGTGCCAGTGTCAGTTAGGTAGACAAACTGCAATGAAATGTCTGTCAAGTATAAATGACCGCTCAGCCGAGGGGACGAGTGGACGGAGTGCAATATTAGGGGATGCCTGTGAATTCCCTGCAGGACTTTGCGTCACTTAGTTCATGCGGTCAGCATTTGGGTGTTGGAAAGGTAATATGCACCTCTTGGCCTCAGCTCCAAAAATCTTGCCGTACCAACAGTATGGATGAGCCAGATGTGGTGGTGGCAGTGACTGTGATAGCGCGGAGGATTGTCCTCGTTGATCTATTCTGGAATGTAAACCGGGACATATGGAGCGTAGGGAAGTCTTTAGTGCTTGGAAGGAGGATAGAGTGAACGAGTACTGCCTAGCGGTGTAGAAGGTATGGAAGTGGAATGGGCCCTGCCCCTGCCTGCAGACAGCCAGTAAACAAGAGGTGTAGTGTCGCACAGCGATGGGTGATGAGCTGGGTGTTTCTGGCACAGGAGCGCATACAGTTGATCTGCGATGCATAGGCGAGAACCGATAGACTCAAAAGAGTGTGGCAGTAGGTGTATCTGTAGGTCGGTAGGTAACTTGGCAGACCATACCGTCCACAGAGTGACGTCTGGTATTGTGTGTTCACTCATGAGTAACCTGAGGCGGCGCCAAAGTTGTGACGGAGTGCAGTCCCCCAGGTACTCCTCGTACAGAATCTTGATTATCAGTTCCTGTGGTGACCAGGCAGGTCGGTCCAATATTGTTTTCTTGGTGAACTTGTACTTTGGTGGCGGTGGAGGTGAAAGTAGGAGATCACAAATTAAATCCGAGTGGCCGTGAAGGTGTGTGACCTAACATAGGAACTTGGTGTTGTCATCAGTCACTTGATGCAGCTCAAAGAGGTGCTCTGCCAGTGCGAACCATGAAACTGGATTGTCCTCATATAGGGGAGGTAGCTTGGGTACGCAGCTTGGAGGTGGAGACGAAAGTGGCTTTGGCGTGTCTTGGAAGGCCTGCGGTCCCACTGCACAAGAGTTCATGCTGGGATCCGGCATCACCAGAGCAGAAATGTTGCTAGTACACACGTTCGGAAGAACGGCCAAAGCCATGATGCGGCAGGCACGGTCGGCACTGTGGGCGCGAACGGGCAAGCAGCGCATAATGAGGGCCCGTAAACTGGACTGGAAATTGCAGGAATAGCACTGACATTGTCCAACTCGGAAATGACGCGGACTGCTGGTGCGGCAGACGCAGATGGTACTGCGGAAGGAGGAAGGAGTGAGTGGTTGTATGGTCGGAATTGAGGTCTCCCATGAGTGGAGGGGGGGGGCGGGGGGGGGGGGGGGGGCGGCTTGGAGCCTAAAGTGGCAACAATGAGAGTTTTCCCCACACACTGGCCATGCACCCTTCATGGTAGGACCATAAAACATTGATGAAACCTGTTGGCAGTCACACTGTTGTAGTACAACGTTGCTGGGTGAAGAGGTTATGTTGGGTGCACTTGTATCCACGTGGTCACGACACTGGGCTGCCAATCTGGTGGTTTGTTCTGGCGAACTGGATACATAAACATGTCTGTTACTGATTTGTGAGGAAGGTGAGGCTGGCGTAGCTTGGTAATAGTTGACTGCGTGTGTGTCTTGCACAAATGGTGGCATTGCGCACGGCACTACTGTAACCGATGTCATGGTGAGTAGAGGATCAATGCACGTGTGTGAATTTCGGTCCCTTTGAACTTCGTACGAGTGATCGATCATCATACTATTTAGTAGACTGTCTACTTTTCACGTGTTGTTGTGCGTAATCTGGCAAAACAAAACCTGAGTCCATTGTTTGAGGTAACTGCGTAACACTCAGTCGTTGTGGAGTTGCTAAAGTAGAGGTTATCCTCCTTGAAGCTCCGTTAGCTGTGAAATAACTGAGGGCAGAGGGTTGTGTTGGCCTAGTCGTAAAGGATGTTCAGTGATGTAGCCATGGCGTCGGACGTGAAACCTGTTGATTGTATACAACCGTCGCGGAAGACGTAGAACTTTTTGTCTGGGGTCACCAATATAGGGTTCTGGATATGGATCATAATATATGTAATAAACAGTTCCCAAGTTTTCTACATACACATATATTTTACCATAAAGGCTGATGAACATGAACACTGCATGAAGTACAAAGGCAGACTGGATTAAACATGGCAGCTCATCAGAGCAGTTAATATTCCAAAGATTGTAATTTGTGTGGTCGCTGTGACCTATCAATGCCATATTGTTATTATTATTTACATTTTATGGCCTTCATTGGACCACTCTAGCCAACTTTATACAAAGAATTCTTCAGTTTCCTGTCAGCCCAGTACTTCTTCTTGGATCTTATCCTTCTTTCTTCATCAGAAATCACCCTTTCTATTGTCTGTTTGTTGATTCTTGTTTGCAGTCTGGTTTGTTTGTCTGTGACTTTCCTGATTTTGTCAGTTTTCTTTCTTAGGTCTTCCTGTGTAATCTGTAGCTCCTTCATATTTCTGTAATCCACTTAATGTTGCACTTACTATTCCACAATTTTTCTATTATTCTCCTGATGATCCTGTTCTCTGGTGTTCTGATTAGATGTCTGAAAAATGATATGAGTTTGTTCCTGATTGTACTCATTACTAGTTCTATTTCCTTGTAGACTGTTTCATTTGTGGCTACTCTCCAGTGTCCATCTTTCTGGTATGATTGTATGATTTGTTGATGCATGTTCTGATGATTCTTCTCTATATTTTGAGTATTTTGTCTGTTTGTGCAGTGTTAGTTGTTTTGAAGATGGTTTTGCTTGCATATGTTATTTCTGGTTTAGTGACTGTTCTGTAGTGTTTTAATTTTGTTGCTATTGACAGACTCTTTTGTTGTAGGTGTTTTTGGTGAAATATTGTGCTCTAGTCAATTTGTTTATTCTGTTATGCCATGTTGGCTTTTCATTGAGGTTATATGTTATGATTTCTCCCAGATATTTAAATTTATCTACAATTTTGATTTCTTGGTTTCCTATGGCAGTTTTGTTTATGAGTGGTGGGTCAGTTAACATGACTGTTTTTTCAAAGGATATTCCAAGACCAATTTTCTGTGCTATTTCCTGTATTGTATTTGAACTGAGAATATGTTCAAGGATTCTGCAGCAAACATAAGTTAGGGTTATTAGTCTATAATTTTGTGGGTCCGTTCTTTTGCCCTTCTTATATACAGGAGTCATTCACAGTTTTTATTGTGTCACTTGGCACTTTGTGCTGGGCAAGAAATTCATGATAAATGCAGGCTAGGTAATGGACCATTGTGTTATAATAGTCTTTGTAAAACTAAAATTGGTTTCCATCTTCATCTGGTGAGTTACTTGCTTTCAGCTGTTTCAGTTGTTTTTCTACGCCAGGGATGTTTATTGCTATGTCGTCCTGCGGCAGTCTATTTGATGGTCAAACGAAGATATGTGTGTACAATTCTTGTGCAGAACAATTTCTTGAATGCAAAATTTGAAACTGTGGCTTTTGTTTTGCTATATTCAAGTGCCTTACCAGACTGATCAACAATTGACTGAAAGGAAGCCTTAGACCTGCTTAGCAATTTTACATATGACCACAGTTTTCTCAGGTTTTCTGCCTGATCTGTTGCCAAGGTATGACTGTAGTGATGGTTGTATGCTTCATGCGTAGGTGTTTTCACAGAGCATGAATCTCTACTAACCTTTGTTTGTTGTCATTTGTGTGTTCACTTTTGAACCGAGAGTGGAACAGCCTCTGCTTCCTCAGCATTTTCCAAATTTCATTATTAAATCATGGTGGATCTTTCCCATCCTTAATCCACTTACTAGGCACATAATCCTTCAGATCATGATTTACAATCTGCTTAAACTTTGCCCATAATTCGTCTGTATCCATCATTTTTTAACTAAGTGATGTCAGTTCACTGTCTAAGTGAGCTGCTGACAATGGCTTATCTGCTCTTTCTAAAAGAAACACTCTCCTAGCTTTCTTTGATGATTTATTATCTTTTGTAACAATAATTGCTATAATGATGTCATGATATGGTCCAGCCTAATTGTTGCAGCAAAGACTAAGGTCTTTCCATGGAGTGTGGACTTCCAAACTAACTCCTCAAGACAGTTTTCAGAAAATGTGTTCAGCAGTGTTTCATGCTGTTTATGACAAAATAATAATTTACTAACCTTTTGGAAACGTTCGCTCTGTGTTTTTTAGAGTTTTTGTTGTGTTGAAGTCATTTAGTAAATCACATGCTTTAGTTTTCAGCTAACGTTTCTTATTGTTTCTAGTGAAATATGTTGGTAGAATTTTCATTCAGTGTTTTAACTTCATTGAGTGTTCCAGTGGCCACTTGAATGTTTGGTTTTAGCTAATAATTTTGTGAAGTTTTATTGGTATTGGTATTAGCTGTGGTGTAGTTGTATTAATACAAGTAGTTGCTTTCTTAGGACACACAGAATTTCGACACCACTATTGTTAGTTCTATAAATAGTTCTACTGATATAACTGAACTTAGTTAACGTAGATGTATACTTTTTTTTTTCAGTAACTGTAAAATTTTACCATGAGTGAGAAGTGTGGGCTCTGTCGTAGGTTTGTGAGTAGTGGATTACAGTGGGAGATTTGTTCAAAGTATTTTCATTGGGGGAGAGAATGCAGTGGGGAAGCCCATGGGCATTCAAGCAAGATCCTCTCCTGGGAATGCAGAATCTGTAGAAGAAATAAGTTGATAGAGGAGCTGGAGCATAAGATCTGTGCCCTTCAGGTGCAAAGGAGGAACTAGATAGGTTGAGGAGGGTGAAGGGTGGTGGCGAATGGGAGCTGGCAGTAGGAAGAAGGCAGCTCACAATCAGAGGAGAAGGTATTCGGATAGTTATACTTTGCGTATATGCAATAGATTTGACCAACTGTCAGAGTTGAGTGGAGAGGGGCCTCTTGTAGCTGTAGATGTAGGAAACATGCAGCAGTCCTTAGCAAATAGGAGGCCTAGGTTAGTTGCACAGTCAAACCGAAAGAAGAAGGTTCTGCTGCTAGGTAGTTCACATGGTAGAGATGTGGGCCAGCAGTTGCAGTAAATGTTGGGGAGCGAGTACCAGGTCACCAGCATTATGAAGCCTAATGCAGAGCTGGCTCAGGTGACTGACAGCATAGGGGAGTTATGTAGGAATTTTACAAATGAGAATCAGGTATTGGAGCAGGGAACAGTCATGATAGGGATGAGGAATATGATGTAGGTGGTGACCTGGTAAAGATGGATACTCAAACCGGTGGCACCTTGTCAAGGAACAAGAGTGGCAGGATGTTTATAGTGCCAATAACCTAGATGATAAATATAATGCTTTCCTTGACACGTTTCTCATGCTCTTTGAGAGTTGCTTTCCATTAGAATGTTCTGAATTGGGTACTAGCAGTAATAGGCAGTCCGAGTGGCTGACTACTGGGATAAGGATATCATGTAGAACAAAGTGGGAATTATACCAAAATGTTAGAAGTAGTCACAATCAAGCTGCAGTAGCCCATCATAAACAGTACTGTAAGGTGCTTAAAAATGTTACTAGGAAGGCAGAGTATGTGTTATGCAAATAGAATAGCTAATTCACAGGATAAAATTAAAACCATATGGTCAGTTGTGAACTATGTGTCTGGTCAACAGCACAAGGTTGACAAGGTAAAGTTAGTCAGCAGTAAAAATATTTCTGTTGCTGATAAATCAAATATATGTACAGTATTTAACAATAATTTTCTGAGAATTGCTGGTGAATTAAATAAAAATTTAGTTTCTACAGGGAATCATATAACTTTCTTGGCAAATGCCTTTCCGAAATGTCAAATACTCCTCTGTGATACAGACAAGGGGCAGATTGAGTCAATAATTAAATAACTGAAGACTAGGGACTCTCATGGTTATGATGGAGTGCCTAGCCGAATTTTAAAGTACTGTGCTGCACATGTTAGCCCTGTATTTAGCCATATTTGTAATTTTTCCTTTAGGAATGGTCAGTTTTCTGAACAATTAAAGTACTCAGTAGTAACGCCGAGAATGGGACAATGTAGACATATTTCTATCCCATCAGTGTTATCTGAAGTTATTTAAAAAGCTATATGCAAGTTTAATTGATCATGTTATATCACATAATTTATTACCAAATGTACAGTTCGGCTTTAGAAGTTGCTTAACAACTGAAAATGCTATATTCTCTTTTCTCTGTGAGGTACTTGATGGGTTAAACAAAAGGTTTCGAACCCTACACATATTTTCTGATTTAACTGAGGTGTTTGATTGTGTTGATCACAAAATATTGCTCCAGAAGTTGGACCATTGCAGAATACGGGGAGTAGCTCACAATTGGTTCACCTCTTACTTTAGCAACAGAGAGAAAAAGTTGGTCATTATTCACAATGGTGAGAATGGCTGTGATGTGGGGTCTGAGTTGGGTACGGTCAAGTGGGAAGTGCCTCAGGGATCAGTTTTGGGGCCACTCCTGTTCCTTATTTACATAAATGATATGCCCTCTAGAACTTGATTTTAATTGAATTTTATTTGATCCTGTAAGATTACATGGTGTACAGTAAATGCACGTGTAATATAGGACATGTCAAAGTATTAACATTTTTTATCACTTATTTTTCTACACCTTTATCTTACATTTTTACATCACTGATAATGAGTAACGAAACTCTAAAATATTTCTATTTTCTGATGACCCTAGCTTGGTAGTAAAGGATGTTGTGTGCAACATTGGCTAAGTTTCAAATAGTGCAGTTCATGACCTCAGTTCATGGCATGTAGAAAATAAACTAACGCTAAATCATAGTAAGACTCAGTTTCTACAGTTTCTAACTCACAATTCAACGAAACCTGACGTTTTAATTTCACAGAATGGTCATATGATTAGTGAAACTGAACAGTTCAAATTTCTAGGTGTTCAGATAGATAGTAAGCTGTCGTGGAAAGCCCATGTTCAGGGTCTCATTCAAAGACTTAATGCTGCCATTTTTACTATTCGAACAGTATCTGAAGTGAGTGATCATTTGACACAGAAATTAGTCTACTTTGCTTATTTTCATTCGCTTATGTCATATCGTGTTATATTCTGGGGTAACTCTTCCCATTCTAAATGGATATTTTTGGCTCAGAAATGGGGTGGTTCGGGCCGTAAGTGGTGTAAGTTCACGAACCTCATGTCGACCCCTGTTCACATGTCTGGGTATTTTGACATTGGCCCTCTCAATATATATATTCCTGAGTGTCATTTCTTGTTAAAAATATTAGCTTATTCCCCAGAATAAGCAGCTTTCACTCAGTTAATACTCGGCAGAAATCAAACATGCATTTGAATCGGACTTCCTTAACTCTTGTGCGAAAAGGTGTGCAGTATACTGCTGCATCCATTTTCAGTAAGCTACCACTCGAATTCAAAAATCTTGGCAGTAATCCATGCACTTTCAAATTTAAAATAAAGAGTTTCCTTGTGGGTCACTCCTTCTATTCTGTCGAGGAATTCCTTGAAGATGTAATCTGATTCTTGTTGTATTGTAGATTGCGTTTACCGTATTTACTCGAATGGAAGCCGCACTTTTTTTTCCCTGTTTTTGCAATCCAAAAAACCGCCTGCGGCTTAGAATCAAGTGCAAAGTAAGCGGAAGTTCTGAAAAATGTTGGTAGGTGCCGCCACAACTAACTTCTGCTGTCGAATATATGTAGCGGTACACAGGCATGATTTGCAGGCACAAAGATAAATATTGGTGCCAAAACCGCCGTGTTAGCAAATAAATTAAAAAAAAAAAAAAAAAAAAAAAAAAAAAGATAGAAGACGAGCTTTTTTCTCCGCCCTGAGTTTCGACCACTGCATTTTCGTACATTATCCAACGAAGTAAATAGAAATTCCGTATTGTTCATCTTCGAATGTAGCAGCCTTTCAAATATTCATAGCAACAAAAATAAATTTCTTTACATAAAAATACCAACAATGCACAAGGCTTTAGGATTTTTGCACGCTGGGGCTCATTAAGATTTCATGTAGCGGCACGTGTTGCTTTGTCGAATTTTGTGAAGTGCTTGTTGGTGTTAGTGAACTATAATGAAGCGCTTTTATTATAGTGCCAAATTCAAGAGGGGAGTTATTTCTTTTGTGGAACAAAGTTCTAATCATGCTCCAGGTCTGCGATACGGGATTGATGAGAGCAACGTCAGGCGATGGCGACAGCAGAGAGACAAATTATTTGAATGTTCAAGTAGCAGGAAAGCATTTAGTGGGCCAAAATGTGGCCGATACCATGCACTAGAAGCGATTTTAAATGAATTTGTTAAGGAACAGCGTCAGAAATTCCTGCCTGTGAACGCCGAAATTTTAAAAATTAAGGCACATGAAATTGCTAGAGAGCAAGAAATTGAAAATTTTAAGGCTAGTCGCAGCTGGACTGATCTGTTTATGAAGCGCTGGGTTTTTTCACTTCGGTGGCGAACTTCAGTTGCACAGAAGCTGCCGAAAAATTATGAAGAAAAACTTGCGGAATTTCAGCGCTTCATAATTAGGCGGCACACCGAAAAGCAACACCTTCTTGGTCAGATAAGAAACGGTGACCAAACGCCTGTATATTATGACATGCCGTCAAATTATATGGTTGACGCCAAAGGAAAGAAAGACATAAGTGTTCTTAAATCAGTGGGGGGAAAAACAGCAGCTGTCCGTCATGCTTGCTTGCAGCAGGTGGACATAAATTACCCACATTCATAGTTTTCAAGCAAAAGACTTTACCGAAATTGGAAGTGTTTCCAAAAACTGTAATTGTACGAGTAAATGGAAGTGGGTGGTTTTCGGAGGACATGGTGCTGGAATGGATTAGGTGTGTGTGGAATCATCATCCTGGCACAATGCTTGGTTTACGCAGTCTGTTTGTATTAGACACGTACGCAGGCCATACAACACCTCCAGTAAAACGAAAATTAGAGGAAAGCAAAACGAACTTGGCAGCAATTCCAGGTGGGATGACGTCGATTTTGCAACCACTTGACGTCTGTTTGAATAAACTATTTAAGGACAAGCTTTAACGCATATACCCAGACTGGCCTTCGAAAAAACGACGGACAACTGACACCAACAGGACGTGTAAAACGTGCAAGTTTGTTGCAAGTGTACCAATGGATTTATGATGCATGGAAGTGTGTTCCAAATCAGACTGTGCAACAAGCATTTAAAAAAATGTTCGATATCCAATGCACTAGATGGTATGTAGGACTATGCTCTGTATGAAGAAATGAGCAACAAAGAATCGAGTGATAGTGATTCAGAATCATGACTGATATTTTAAACATTTCGTATAAGATGTATTACAAACCTAATAAAATTCTGTTTTCATTCTTATTTTATAAGTGTTGTTACTCTGCATTGCACAGGATAGAAAGGCGTGGAGAGCTGAATCAAACCAGTCTACAGACTGAAGACAACAACAACACACACTGCATCACTAAAAATCTACTACAAAAATTCGACTGGCAAGACTGTTTGGGATGTTGTCAATGTGGCCAACTCTATGTTCTGAATTTTTACGTACCTGTGACAAGAGATAGTTGCTAATAGGAACTTTTATGAATTGCGAATCACACGCAGTATTCTCTTCACCGTAAGAATAATATGTATGTAAACATTATGCCATGAATTATTTCGTGTTTGCTGCTATCTCATTTAAATCTTGTCTGCCTAATGAACTGTGAAACTAGGGTGAGACAACACCAAACGCGGAAGAATATACATATCATGTCATGTTTATATTCGTATTATTCTTATGCTGAATAGTGATACAGTCAGAAATGAAGCGCGGCAACTGACTAGATTTTTAAATGTAAGATGACTCTGTGCAGAATGTAATGCACTAAAGAGGCGTCTGCAAAGATTTTCAAACGGAGAAAAATTTTCACTAAACTCTCGTTCAGAACATCATCTATCATACGCAATCTATCATTTGGTTCTTGTTGACCATTATCAAAGAAAGCAGCAGTGTAAGTAACAACAAATAGCAGTCTCTTGCCATTGTTTTTAGCTAATGAGACAATTCCTCTCTTTTTTTATTGTAAGCGGCGGTACCGCACAAAAGCAAGACATGCTGCGAGCGGCGACAGGTGGTAAACACTCATTATCAGAATGCGAGAAACAATGCATGACACAGTGCAATAATGCATTTTCAGCTCAGAGTGACATTAACACCTCTAACGAAGAGAACGGCACTTATCAGAGCGAAGGAAAATAATCAATCGATTCTAACCAGACGAAGCACGTGAAAAAGGAAGGGTACACATATAAATACGGACAGAGTGCCTGATGCATAGCAATGGTTACCTGGTAAAGCTTAACTGCTAAGATTATGACTTGAACCAAACTACTGAAGCTGTCTCTTCATCCATTCACCTAAATGGTGTCTCATGTTACAATGGACCAACTTTGTTTCGATTTGGATGTGCGGTCTAAAACTTTTCTCTCCCCTTTTTGAATTTGAGTCTCAAATTTCAGGTATTTACACACCACTGATCGTAGATTTTCTTTGAATGACTTTGGAACTTCAAGCAGAATTGGGTGGCCAGTAAAAACACCCAACAATTAACTTGGTTTCACCTAGACCTGTTGTACACGGCCAGGTAACTTCACTGTCACACTCAACTTCGACCTCAATAGAGACAATATTTTTGTCAACTGTGATAAAGACTTCCCCTCCAGACTTCCCCTCCTATGGCCTCTAATATTTCTGATATATCTTCCATGACTTGCTAAATGTCTCAGAGCTTTCCAATTCGGATTTCAACCAGCTCTGGGTTTCAAGAATAATTTGAGCATGAGAACTATCCTGGAGAGCAATAAATTCAGGAACTTTGCTACAAATAGGCCTACTGCAATTTTCTAATAAAATTTGTCTTTACTTGAATGTGGTCTGACTGGCCTTGCTGTATATCTACTGGGAAAAGTTCATCACCGTATCTCAGACTACTGCCTAGCCTAAAAGAACCTCATGTGCGCTCCACAAGTACTCTGCTACCCGAATAGATGCGTCCTTTGTGTAGTGCACCCATGACCTGTCAAGGGGAGTTGTACCTGATAATGCAGGTCTAAAAATATGCAGCCAATATCATCACAGAGTCAATGAAGCCTTTGGCTGAGACCCTCCACTCAGCTCCAAACCAAAGGTCCCTGATGAAACCTGGGAACAATGCTGCAAGTTGGGAGCTCTGCTTGCACCCCACTCTCAAGGCCAGCACTTTCACCACCTCCACCAGCTACCTGTATGAGCTGTGGATGGCGACAGAACCCAATGCGATAGATGTTGTTGGTGCTCATGTGAGCTACAGGGTGCAGAAGACTGCACCCTACATGCTTGATAGCTGCAGGCAAGGCCACCTTTACATCTCATAGGAGGCTGTCGGGCAGACATATTGAGTGTGCATTGGCTTTCTTTCCAGCCCTGAACGCTATTTATCTAATGGGCGCCATAATTCACCTAATGTTGCAGCTCCCGATAACTAGTAAAAGTCCACCCCCCATGTGGCTGCATGGACCCTGCTGAAGCAGTGACCACATGTTCACTCACAGAGCGAATGGGGGAGGCCAGACAGACAGTCTCCACATTGGTCCTCCGCCTCGAGTGACATGAATGTGTTACCACCTGCCACTGAACCTACTGTGATGGTGGTATGGATGGATGATCTAGGTTAATGGTGCTCCATATCAAAATAAACCTGAAGAAAATGACTGCGAGATAGTAAACTTCAGAAAATACTGTGACTGGACTCATATTTTAGTGGTAAAACTGAAAGTGAACTGTGTGGTTCCATACATTCAGCTGAAGTTGTGGTTCAAAGCAGTAACAATGGATGTCAAGAACATAATGCTCTCAAGCAGACAATTTTCTTGTTTCCAATAATGACCCATTTGACTGGGAAAACAATGACCAGACACTGGATTATCAGTTGGAAATGGTATTAATCAAAACAGAAATGCTGATTTTCTTATGTCCTCATGGCAATAAGCCGATGGATCTCAGTGATTTTGTGGCAAACAATTATTTCAAAGAGTTTTGCTGAATGACAAAATTGTCAATCGTGAATATCTTGCATATTCTCCTTGCGAAAGATGGTTGTTCTGTGCATGTTGTAAATTATTAGGAGTTGCATCTCAATTTGCAATGTCTGGTTTCAATGATTGAAGTCATGCTGGAATATGAATAGCTGAACATGAAAATTCTACCTCTCACAGACACTGCTTGTTAAAATTAAGAAAAATAGGAAATGAGATGAATAGAATTGACAAATCATTGCCCATCCGGCATAAACATGGAGTTACATATTGGAGTAATATGCTAAAGACTTGTTTCTGTAGATAAGAAGCTATCTCATAGGAATCTAGCATTTTGCAGAAACAAAGTGGTGTTTGGCCCTGTGAAAAATGGGAATTTCATGATGTGTCTTGAAATTAATTGAGAGTACGATTCTTTTTTGGCTGACCGTATAGCAAGGTTTGGAAACCCTGGAAAAGGATTTATTTCATACTTGTCACCAGCAACTTACGAAGATTTAATATGTCTTATGGAGAGCTCAGTATCCCAAAAAGTAATAAATTTATTTCTTCTAAATATTTTACAGTCATAGTAGAATCTACACCATATATATCCCATAACGAGCAGATAAGTATAATAACCAGACCTGTAAATTAAGATGGGCTGTATTCTATGAGAAATGCAGATCAGAATGGAGAGGAGCTCTGTGAAGCAGTTTTGAATCCTACAGAGCTACATAGACTGCAGTTTGATAACTGCAGAGGTCATTCATACAATAATGCAACCAACATGTCTGATTCATATTCAGGCTTGCAAGCAAGATTCAGGGACCAAAACCGGAATTTTCTTCATTTTATGTTCGGCTAACTCGATGAATGTAACTGTCTCATGAGCTGTACAATGCTGCTCTGCTGCAGAATGGTTTTTTGAGTTAATTTAAGGTTTATACAACTTCTTTGCAGGTTCTACAGGTAGATGGAACATCTTGCAAACATTTTTTTGATTTTGTGAGTATGACACTGAAATCACTGTCTACAACAGGATGGTATGCCCATGAGGATGCATTGAAGAGTTTGAAAGCAGACTGGAAAACTGTGTTTGCTAAATTCAGAACAGTTTTAGAAAATGATGGTGGCATAGTTAAATGTGAAGCTCAGTGTCTTCTTAGAAAGTAGTATTGAGATAACTTTCATGACATCAGTATGGGGGTTGTATTCTGCAACAGTTTGACAAAGCAATGAAAAACCTGCAAGGTGAACATGTATACATGTCATCTTATGTTGTAATGTATGAACCCCCTACAGAGTTTTAGCTGAGCTTTTGACATCATTTTCAGTTCAAAAGGATTTAGCTAAAAAGAAACATAAGGAGACCAGGATTTTGGAATCAGCTGCTGAGAATCAGAAAGGAAATGTGAAATTAAATGCTAGGGATTCTTTGATGAATGATGTGACTCATAAGATGAACACATATGTCCTGAAGAACAAACATGATCAGATTGTGTTGAGATCTGGAGAAAAATTAGTATGTTGCATTCTAAGATTTTGCAAACTCTTCAGGATGAGTTACAGAAGAGGGTTAATACCTGTGGCCACGAGCTGGACTCCAGTCTATCACCAGCAATGGAGGGCGAAGTTTTGACAATGCCACTCGTGCCGGTGAAACGCCAGAAAAATGATCAAACAAATGTTGACTGAGGGACCCAAAACAGAAGCCAATAGGCAATTTGTCTCTCAAACATCTGCAAACTAGAAGCGGTTCAAATTTGTGATGCTGCAGAGAAACTTAGAGCCATCTATAATTCTGACAGAAAACAACTTTGATGACGAATGTATCTGTTGTAAAAGCTGCCTGTCGTCCATGAAGAAAGATGATGGTGGTAAGTTGTTCTCTCTTCCATTTCTGTATTGAATGTTGGTTCAAAAAAATTGGTGATGTCTGTCCAAATGTGTACACGGCACTCAAAATTTACATCTATGCTCTGTTGACAAATTGTCTAGCTGAAGAGCCCTTCTGTGTTTTAAAATGGATTAAGAACTACCTGTGGACAGCAGATAATCAAGAACAACAAGTCATTCGTAGACTACTAGCTGTAGAATCAGGCATGACCGTTAGTGTGGATTTTCAGCAAATGATAAACAAATTTGCATATACAAAAGAAGGGAGGAAGTCACTTCTCTAACTTCTCTGTATTTAGGAAAAGGTCTGTTAAATGATATTGTATCATGCATTTGGGACTGACTAAATTTCACATTTAAATGAAGTAATTTTGGCAGGATATTAAACTGTATTGAGTTTCTTTGTATTTTTACCATACATTGTGCCGAAGTTTGATGCTTTTGTTGTAATTTTTCAGTAAAAGGAGCTGTTGGAAGTGTGGCAATTATTTCATGATTTTTTTAATATTTAACTTGCACATGTGCTTCGTGTTATATGTTATTTAAATATTTAAGTAAAGTTTAGGACTGAACTTAATGATCACGCAGCTGTGAACGAATATCAATAATGAAGTTTAGGAACAGTGAGCGTCAAATAATAATACTGCATAAGGATGTCATACACCCTAAATACAGCCATGATGTTCTGAGAACCAAATACCCCAGTGTCAAAATCTATTAGCAGTTGATCTACTTTACCCCTAATTTTCATAACATTTTGATGGAATAAGTTTACTGTGTCTTCTGTTCTGCATTCCCCATTTATTGAATTAACTTCCAACTTTAAAGGGACCTTTCTCAAATAGGGCATTCCTCCCACCTGACTTATCTTTAAAATGGTCAATATCACTGGAGTTAGGCTCAAGTGTGCTCATATCCACCCACTGTCCCACTTTGCTGTCGTTTATAAGTAATAGTACCACCAAACACACAACCATATAAGAGCACAGAAATGTTACTAAATTTTGAGTTGCTAATCTTTTTCCAGTTTAGGTACACCCAAACAATCACAAGACACCCAAACATGTCAAGGGCACAGCGATGTGCAAAATTAAAAAGTCACAGAGGCCTAGAAAAGATTTAGCAGACAGTGTTCTCCTGATGATGCATGTAGAAACTCAAAGAAACAAACTGATAAAGACAGCAGCCAAGGAGGCTTACGTGATTCACTCTTTCTGGCTTCATACAGTGACTTTGCTGTTGCCCAGGATCATGCACAAATGAGAGGAAGGGTGGCTGGAATTGAAGGACAATAAGCCTTTGTTGATGAAACTGTCGCCTGTACTGTAGTCCCACCGAGCCATTGAAGTGAAACAGAAGCTGTTAAGATACTTGTTTTGGACATCACTCTTTGATACAAGGATACCTTCGCTGGTGAAAGAACTAACCAATATTCAGTGCTTATGTCAAACAGATCTCAGTATGCCATTGTGTTTTAGGATACACATTAGCTTCTCAAGTGATGCCTACTCATGAAATGGCAAAGGACGTGGCTTGTGTTTTGATATTCATAAATTTTTGATTAACTTATCATGATATTCCTAAACTGATTGAAGGAGAATTTAATTTACTGTAATGGCTACTTGTACATAATCAGTCTCAAAATTTTATGAAATTTTTAACCAGTTAGCTGTATTTTTAAGAATAACAAAATTTTTATTACTTTTTTGTTTTTCTGAAATGTGTATGACTATTTAGCTGCTGGTTGTTTTATTTACTTATGCATGGTTGATAATCACTATACACTGGTGTGTGTCCTATCATTAAATCATCTTCATCTCTTGGCTTATTTTCCAGAGAAAGAAAGAACTCACTTTGGTTATTTAAGGACATTTTTGTTCCACAGGTTGGTATGATATAAGAAACATTGGTGAATTTCGTACACTTGTGGATGTGATTTTTGTTGGGGCCATGGGCCCTCCTGGTGGAGGACGGAATCCAGTCACTGCTCGACTTCTCAGGCACTTTCATTTCCTCAGCTTTCCTGAACTTGAAAATACAAGTAAGGTAATTAATCCAGTCACTGCTCGACTTCTTAATTGCTTTCATTTCCTCAGCTTTCCTGAACTTGAAAATACAAGTAAGTTAATTAATCCATTAGTGCCAAAAAAGAAGCATTTAATGAAAAAAAAACAATTTTACATTTCTAGATTTAATATAATATACTCTACCATATATGCAATACTAAACACTGTTGAGAGCCATACGTACACTTTTAAATTGAGAGAAACATATTAAAATATGTTCAAATTATAAATAAAGAATGAAAACAACAAATTACATCTACATGTTCACCTACATCTATATTCTGAAAATCATCGTGAGTTGCATGGCAGATGGTACATCCCATTGTACCAGTTACTAGGGTTTCTTCCCATTCAGTTCACATATGGAGCACAGGGAGAATGATTGTTTGAATGTCTTTGTGCATCCAGTAATTATTCTAATCTTCTCCTCAACATCCCTATGTGAATGATACCAAGGGAATTGTAGTATATTCGTAGAGTCATCATTTAAAGCCAGTTCTTGAAACTTTGTTAATAGACTTTCTCAGGATAGTTTATGCCTGTCTTCAAGGGTCTCCCAGTGCAGTTTCTTCATTATCTCTGCGACACTCGCCCACAGATTAAACAATCCTGTGACCATTCGTGCTGCCCTTCTCTGTATACATCCAATATCCCTCATTAGTCCTATTTGGTACAGGTCCCACACACTTGAGCAATATCATAGGATGGGTCGCACAAGTTATTTGTAAGCAATCCCCTTTGTAGACTAATTGCACTTCCCCAGTATTCTACCAATAAACTGAAGTCTCCAGAATGAAATCAAGGGATCTATGACGGATTATAGTTAGAAGAGGGACTAACTGAACCGCAAATTTGGTATAGTATCTGACAGGGATTCCATCGGGCCCTGGAGCTTGTTCAGTTTTAACCATTTCAGCTGTTTCTCAACACCACTGACTCTGATACTTATGTCATTCATCTTTTCAGTGGTACAAGGATTAAATTGAGCAATTTTCCTGGGTCTTCCTTCGTAAAGGAGCATTTGAAAACAGAGCTAACTAATTCAGCTTTTGCTTTGCTCCCTCAATTTCAGTTCCTGTCTAATTTGCTAGTGACTGGACATTAACTTTGGTGCATGTGACAGTGTTTACAAACAACCAGAATTTCTTTGGGTCCTGTGAAAGATCATTTGACAATACTTTGCTATGGTATTCATTGAAGGCATCGTGCATTGCTCTCTTGACAGCAAAACTCGTTTCACTCAGCATCTCTCTATCTATGCTCTATGCTTTGTTTTACACCTATTATGCAGTAGTCTCTATTTCTTTAGAAGTTTTTTTGCAGTGACTGTATACCACAGAGGTTCCCTTCCATGATGTACTGTGCTACTGGGTACGTATGTGTCCAGTGCTTGGTCAACTATTCGTTTAAACTTGAGCCATAGTTCCTCTATGTGCTTCTACCCTCTGCTGAAAGTTTCAAGTTCCTCATTGAGATATGACACTACTAATATTTTATTTAGTTTACTGAATGTGTATATCTTTGTGCTTGGTTTAGTTGTCATTTGCACTTGGGTAATCATTGTTGCCACAACCACATTTTGGTCATTGATACCAGTTTTGATGTGGACGTCCTCAAAGAGGTCAGCCCTGTTTGTTGCCATTAGATCCAATATGGTTCCAACATGAGTGGAGTTCCTAACTATCTGTTCTAGGTAGTTTTCAGAGAAGGCATTCAGTACTGTTTCACAGGATGTCTTATCATACACACCACTTACAAAACTGTACTTGGTATGATAAGCAGCAAAACATTCAACACACAGTCCCACATAACGTTTCTGGCACTGGTATGTAATGGTGTTTTACAGTTTATTCCAGCACGTTGTCTTTCTTTGAGTTCCTGTATTTTCACAATCTGGTGGTTCATTCCATTGAACCAGAACTTATCTGCTACAGTACTGGAATGTGGGGTTAGTCCACATCCTTTCGGTGGTATCAAGTACCACTCCAATAAAGAACTGATAAGAGCCCGGCATCATTTCCTGTTAGGAATATTTTTTCTATACTGATTCGTGTTTTGGTCTGTTTGATCAGTTTCACCTATTGCTTGTAGTATTCTGTCAGTATGAAGGGTTGAGGCATTTCATGGGGTACTTGACTGCTGACAATATTTTGAAAGACTAGTTACTAGATTCGCAACAGTTGTATATGATGCCACAGAAACAATGGAGATGTCATACAATTTGTGCAGAAACAGACCATTATCATCTTGTGCTGCAGAATGAATAGTGCATCTTTCATCTTGCTACATTTCCTTCTTCTTTGGAAGGGGTCAGTTTGTAGGGATATTATATTCTCTCACAGTCCCAGTGCCCCAAAACCTTGTTCTCTTGTTGCATTTTTAAACAAGCATCTTTTATTATAAAAGTCTTCAGTTATAACATATATCCTTTCCATTTTACATTCCCTTTCTTCTATAGTAGCTTTTTCCAAACTACTTTCTTGGATTATCTCCCAAAAACATTTAAATTTTTTTAACCTTCTTAATTTGGTCAATGTCTGTTTTCAGAAGTCACTATTATTGTTGTAAACAAGAGCAAGCATTGTAAACAAGTTGTCAAAATAGAAGTGAAATGGTGATTTCATTTCTGGAGGTAAATCTTCAGTAGTTTTTATGAGAGGCACAGTTGCTTTGCTGAAACACTTCCCTGCCTTGGGATCTACATCTACATCTACATACATACTCTGCAATCCACCATACGGTGCGTGGCGGAGGGTACCTTGTACCACAACTAGCATCTTCTCTCCCTGTTCCACTCCCAAACAGAACGAGGGAAAAATGACCGCCTTTATGCCTCTGTATGAGCCCTAATCTCTCTCATGACTAGCTGACCAGTCTGAATACACATTGAAGTCCATCAGGTAACCACAAGGTATTCAGTGAGCAGACCTTGTTTCTGAAGTTGATTGGTTTACCTTGAATAAATTGTTTCAGCCCATGCCTCCCGAAATACCTGACCATGCTTTCATCATAGAACAAATTCTGTTCAGGAACAAAATATTTGGAAATCTGTCTTACAGTGAGTAACAAGAGGTCGAATTTTCCACAATTTATCACTATTTGTTTGCACCATGAATTTTCCACAATTTGTCACTGTTGTTTGCATCAAAGTTATCACTGTTAGAAAAATGAGTCAACCAAATGACCCGTTCAGATCTATTCATCCTCTTTGCACTATACGCCAGCTTATTATTTGTTCATTATTGCTCTCCCAATACATTCTTCTTATTCTCTCTCTCTCTCTCTCTCTCTCTCTCTCTCTCTGTCTCTCTCTCTCGTTTTAAATCGTAGGCCTACCCCCTAAGGACTAGATTTACTACCAAACATTTCACTTCCTCAGTGATTACAGAAGGATCGGGATGATTCTTAGGTAAAGGTGTATCTTCATTTCCCTGGGTAATTACATTGATAACTTCATTGATGAATAGGTCAAGTAACTCAAGTGCGCTACAGATATCTTGTTACTGGAAAGGGGAAATGTTAAAATTCTTTTCAAAATCTACTTTAATCCATGTACCCATTTTATCACAATGAGAGTATGACTTGGCCTGAACTGTTGTAAACTGTGGTGGCTGGAACAAGCATAGCCATTGGCACTGAACCAGGCCTGCATCATTTTTCAAGTTTGAAGTTTGTGCTGCATGTGATTCAAGTAATGTCTTTTCTCTATTTGAAGTTCTAACTTCAGATTCAGCAAGAAGTTGTCTTGACTAAGACTGTCAGGAATTGCTCCATCTTTGTCATACCAGAACCCCACCAATCAATATGTTTGAATTAGTTGTGGCAATGAAAATGTTGGCACATTGTTCATTTCCAAATACTACATCAAAAGCTTGATGATGATGATGATGATGATGATGATAGTAATTTCTGAAAACAGACATTGACCAAATTAAGAACATTAAAAAATTTAAATGCCATGGGGAGATAATCCAAGGAAGTAGTTTGGACAAAACTGCTCAAAAGAAATGATACATAGAATGGAAAGAATATATTTTATAATTGAAGACCTTTATAATAAAAGATGCAGGTCTAAAAGTGCAAAAATGTGGCATCATAATATAGTAATGAAGTCAGAATGTCTGTATACAAACATTAAACTGTAAATGAGAAAAATTAGAATTTATAGAAAGTTGAATAATAAGGAAAATATCAGGCCCATGAAAAAATGTGGAAGGTTGTAAATTATGAAGTCATGATGAAATTTATTGAAACATAGAAAACATATCAGAAGTAGTAATGAGAAAAAAATGACTGTTATTTATAAAACATGCATATCAAATACAAGACAGTAGAGTAACCAAAACGTTCTTCAGATATTTTTGGGATAAAAATTCAAGTTTGATCCATAAAGTGAAACAGGATATAGAAAAAAAAATACAAAAGCTGAAGAAACAATTGACAGAGAATTATTTACGGAAAAAGTATTGAATAAAGAAGGATTTGGGCATAGAAAAGTGAAGGAAACTGTTCTGTAATGGACAATGACAGGAAGAAAGAGGACAAGATTACTATACATGATCTAAATGATCGAAGCAATTTCATAGATTTACTGTAGCTAAATTATTTCCCATATTATCACAGGGCTTTGCATGCACACAGAAAAACTCAATATTTCTTTTTCCACATATCACAAGTTCTCCATATGTGTCCACCTACTGATTCTGATGATATCTATTTGATAATCAAGTTCTTCCCACACTCATTGTGTCATGTCTATTATCTATTGAAAAGCAATGTTGATGCAAACTTACAGTTCTGGTAGGTATGCTGATAGAGGAGGCAGATTCATGCATTGTGCCTGTTCACTGCACCATTCACAAAAAATGTTGCTTTATCACTGAAGATGAATTTTTCACAAAACCCATCCTCTTCCATAAGCCATTGCAACTGTGCCAAAAAATCAAAGTGTCTGAATTTGTCAGGGCTTGTAGTAATTGCAAGCAGTAAGACTTTACTTGCAATCATTTGCTTAAGATCTTCCAAATAGTCAGTTGTGGTATATTCATCTCTCTGCTTCCTCTGTTTGTCAACTTCTTCTACGTCTACATCTACATCTACATGATTACTCTGCAATTCACATTTAAGTGCTTGGCAGAGGGTTCATCGAACCACAATCATACTATCTCTCTACCATTCCACTCCCGAACAGCACGCAGGAAAAACGAACACCTAAACCTTTCTGTTCGAGCTCTGATTTCTCTTATTTTATTTTGATGATCATTCCTACCTCTGTAGGTTTGGCTCAACAAAATATTTTCGCATTTGGAAGAGAAAGTTGGTGGCTGAAACTTCATAAATAGATCTCATTGCGACGAAAAACGTCTTTGCTTTAATGACTTCCATCCCAACTCACGTATCATATCTGCCACACTCTCTCCCCTATTATGTGATGATACAAAATGAGCTGCCCTTTTTTTGCACCCTTTTGATGTCCTCCATCAATCCCACCTGGTAAGGATCCCACACCGTGCAGCATTATTCTAACAGAGGTCGAACGAGTGTAGTTTAAGCTGTCTCTTTAGTGGACTTGTTGCATCTTCTAAGTGTCCTGCCAATGAAACGCAACCTTTGGCTCGCCTTCCCCACAGTATTATCTGTGTGGTCTTTCCAACTGAAGTCGTTCGTAATTTTAACACCCAGGTACTTAGTTGAATTGACAGCCTTGAGAATTGTACTATTTATCGAGTAATCGAATTCCAATGGATTTCTTTTGGAACTCATGTGGATCACCTCACACTTTTCGTTATTTAGCGTCAACTGCCACCTGCCACACCATACAGCAATCTTTTCTAAATCACTTTGCAACTGATACTGGTCTTCAGATGACCTTACTAGATGGTAAATTACAGCATCATCTGCGAACAACCTAAGAGAACTGCTCAGATTGTCACCCAGGTCATTTATATAGATCAGGAACAGCAGAGGTCGCAGGACGCTTCCCTGGGGAACACCTGATATCACTTCAGTTTTACTCGATGATTTGCTGTCTATTACTACGAACTGCTACCTTCCTGACGAAATCACGAATCCAGTCGCACAACTGAGACGATACCCCATAGGCCAGTAGCTTGATTAGAAGTCGCTTGTGAGGAACGGTGTCAAAAGCTTTCCGGAAATCTAGAAATACGGAATCAACTTGAGATCCCCTGTCGATAGTGGCCATTACTTCGTGTGAATAAAGAGCTAGCTGTGTTGCACAAGAACGATGTTTTCTGAAACCATGCTGATTACATATCAATAGATCGTTCCCTTTGAGGTGATTCATAATGTTTGAATATAGTATATGCTCCAAAACCCTACTGCAAACCGACGTCAATGATATAGGTCTGTAGTTCGATGGATTACTCCTACTACCCTTCTTAAACACTGGTGCAACATGCGCAATTTTCCAATCTGTAGGTACAGATCTATCGGTGAGCGAGTCGTTGTATATGATTGCTAAGTAGGGAGCTATTGTATCAGCGTAATCTGAAAGGAACCTAATCAGTATACAATCTGGACCTGAAGACTTGCCTGTATCAAGCGATTTGAGTTGCTTCGCAACCCATAAGGTATCTACTTCTAAGAAACTCATGCTAGCAGCTGTTCGTGTTTCAAATTCTGGAATATTCCATTCGTCTTCCCTGGTGAAGGAATTTCGGAAAACTGCTCTCAATAACTCCGCTTTAGTGGCACAGACGTCGGTAACAGTACCATCGGCACTGCACAGCGAAGGTATTGACTGCGTCTTGCCGCTTGTGTACTTTACATACGACCAGAATTGTGACACCACTGCACATGTGATCAACAGTTTCTTCACTCACTGCTGGCCAACCCATTGATTTCACATTGCAGAGGCATCCTGAAGCTTAAAGCTGTGCATACTATTGCCAAATGGAGTTGGCAGTGATACATCTTTGTTGAACTTCATGTACATTGCACTGTTGTGGTAGACTGGTGTGAATGCATTTCAAGCACAGCATACACTTTCTTGGTACCAGTCGCCATCTTGCCTAATAGCTCACTGCTGTGCTCCTATGACAGGAATCTTAAATATGGCTGCAACAATACAAATTTTTTGACTGTTTCAGACACAAGTTGGAATATCAACAACATAAGGAAAAAATAGATTGCTACTCACTGTAAAGGTGACACAGTGAAGTGAAAACAGGCACAATGAAATGACACACATTAGCTTTCAGCCAAAACCTTCATCAGAAGGGGAAACACACACACACACATTTATTCACACAAGCAAACACACCTCACACACACGACTGCGACCTCCGGCAGCTTGAACCAATCAGAATGGATGTGTGTGTGTTTCCTTTTCTAATGGAAGGCTTAGGGCATTATATATGGTAGACAGGTGAGCACTGGGCAGGGAAAAATAGACAGGTCATAAAATAAAAGATTATGGGAAAATAAACAGTAGTGGCAGTAATAAGCTAGACAGAAATTACTGAAAAAAACATTGTGAAAGAGTCACTAAGAGTGGAAATTATAGGACACTATGCATGGTAGACAGGTGAGGTCTGGGAAGGGAAAAAAGGAAAGAAAATAAAAAGATTGTGGAAAAATAAAGAACAGTGAATGAAGGGAATAGTTACTGAAAAGAAATGCTGAGTCCACAAAAATCAACATAAGTTTATCCCAGGTGGTTATGTGGGTGGGAAGAACTAAGTAGTTCCCGCATGTTGAGTACTGAGAAACTTATGGCAGGAGAGAGAACAGAGATGGCATGTGCGGTGAAACAGGCGCTTAGGTCACGACTCTCATGTCATACAGTGTGCTCTGCAACAAGATATTGTGTGTTGCCAGTATGCTCTCTCTGTCTGTGCCCATTCATCCCATGTGATAACTTGGTGGCAGTCAACCAATGTAGAACACTGACCACTGCTTACATGAATGGTACAGCACATATTTCACAGCTATTTCTTCTGCCTTTGGTGGTAAACATTTTGCCTGTTACAGGACTGGTGTAGGTGATGGCAGGAGGGTAAAACCTGATTTACAATGGGTATGGTCACATTGGTAGGAGCCACAGGGTAGAGAAATAGATGCAGAAGGAGTGTGGAGTCTGACCAGGACAGTATTGTGGAAATTGTGAAAATATGAGACAGAATGGGCCTCTTTCAGGCCACGATTTTAGGAAGTCATAGTCCTTTTGAAGTAACTGACTAACACATTCAAGACCAGGATAGTGCTGACAAGTGACTAGAGGCGCACTCCTACATTGTATTTTGAAGGGATCAGCAGTGCCAGGATTGAAACCTGCTTTTGAACTATTTCTGATTGGATAATTATATACAGTGAAGGCTGTGAGAGTCGTGGTTGTGTTGCTGTAGAGAGTCTGCATCTGAACAAATATGTTTGCCTTTAATGCAAGGGATGTATAAGAGGGAGAGTTTTATATTTAAAGGATAGAAACTGTCAAAATGTGAGTACTGCTGTTTGTGCGTAACCTTAATGTGAATGTACAGGGGGTAGACAAAGTGCAGGAACACCACACACCCAACAAATTACCATACCTAAGATGGTGTAGGAAAACTGTTGGCATTCAAAACAGCTTCCAATCCATCTTGGAATGGATAAATGTACATCCTGTATGGTGTTCAAAGGGAACTTCTACCGTTCTGTAGGTAAAATAGTGGCTAGTTCAGGTAACACTGCAGGTGATGGGTAGCAATTGCTCACCACACAAAGGCTCAATCATACTGAGCTCTGGTCGCCAGGGGAGATGTGACAGTTCATTTGCGTGCTCACAGAAGCAGTCTGAATGATGCAACCTTTGTGAACTGGGGTTCTGTCATTTTGGAACACAGCATTGATATCAGGAAACAAATATTGTACCACTGAATGACCTGATCAGCGAAAATGGTCAGATAATTCTTGGCAGCAAGTCAACCTTGCAGAGTAACCATGGGGTCCAAGAAATACCATAATATGATTGTCCAAATCACCAAACCTCTGCCAGCTTTCACTCTTGGCAGCAAACAGTCTGCATCATAGGCTTGGGATGGCATATGCCAGGCGAAAACTCAACCACAAGTTTGGAACAGTGTGAAACAAGACTCATCTGACCAAATGTTTTTCTTCCATTGTTCAATAGCCCATGTTTTAATGGCTATGGCACTTCCTTTTCCTGTTACAAGCACTTAATCACTAACATGCGGTTTTGGAATTCCAGCTCTCCCTGCAATTCCTCACTTAGGGGATTTTTTGACGTTGGCATGGTGCTGATTGGGTTTGTGAGTGCAACATACAGTTCTGCAGTGACTTTTTCAGATGTTGATCTCTTACTTTTCGCCACAATCCTTTTCATTGACTTGTGCTACGATCACTCAACTCACAATTATGTCCACGTTGTGACTTAGCTTTTCCTATGTGTCTTATTAATCTTTGATATGGTGCCTCTTGAAAGACCAAACACTTCAGTTACCTTGGTTACAGAAGCACTCACCATAAGACCACCAACAATTTGCCCAAGTTCCAATTCACATAGCTGTGATATACTGTACTAGCAGTTGTGACCACAACTAACAGTAGCAACATATTTAGGGCATTGCACAAGTGCCATTCATGGTCAAACATTGACAGCACCACTCGCAAGCTTGGCTAGCATGTGTATTATGTTTAAGCAAGCATTTGTTGTGGTGTATCTATATTTTTGTCCAACTCCTGTAAGTGCATAGCTGACACTTGCTGTGGATGAAGTTATCATCAAGGATTTCACATAGCAAAGATGTCATCAGTGTATCTAAACCAAATCAGGGCTGAATGCTTATAAATCCCCCCTCCAAGTGGTACATGAAAAGACTGGCATAGGAAGAAGCCAGTCTGATTCCTGTGGTCATACATCTGATTCTTTAGTTATTTCATGTTCCATAGATCTTTTATCGAAACAGTGTAGAATGAGTCACATTATAGGGTATGTATACACGATTTGTGTTAACATTAATGAACGTATGTTTTTTTAGTTATACTCATGCAGTTATGCTTAAAAACAAGTTTATTTTTATTTATTTTTTTAAACCGAATACCAGTTTCTAAATAGAAATTCATCCACAGTGTAGAAAAGAAGTTGTCCTCCATCACAGTGGGACCCACCTCCTCTTACTCAAAATCACCCTCTCCAAACCTTCTAGGAATTTCTCACCTCCATCCTTGCCTCTCAATCCTTATTGAAAAACCTTAATCCTACTCCCATCATCACCACTGCTGAAGCCCAGGCTATCAGTGATGTGAAGGCTGACCGATCCATCGTCATTCTTCTGGCGGACAAGGGTTCCATGACCGTGGTACTTGATCGTTGGGAGTATGTGACTGAGGGACTGCGTCAGCTTTCAGACACCACCACGTACAAAGTTTGCCAAGGTAATCCCATTCCTGATGTCCAGGCGGAGCTTCAAAGAATCCTCAGAATTTTAGGCCGCCTACAAAACCTTTCACCTGACTCCATCAACTTCCTGACCCCACCGACACCCCGCACCCCTACCTTCTACCTTCTTCCTAAAATTCACAAACCTAATCATCCCGGCCGCCCCATTGTAGCTGGTTACCAAGCCCCCACAGAACGTATCTCTGCCTACGTAGATCAACACCTTCAACCCATTACATGCAGTCTCCCATCCTTCATCAAAGACACCAACCACTTTCTCGAACGCCTGGAATCCTTACCCAATCTTTTACCCCCGGAAACCATCCTTGTAACCATTGATGCCACTTCCTTATACACAAATATGTCGCACGTCCAGGGCCTCGCTGCGATGGAGCACTTCCTTTCACGCCGATCACCTGCCACCCTACCTAAAACCTCTTTCCTCATTACCTTAGCCAGCTTCATCCTGACACACAACTTCTTCACTTTCGAAGGCCAGACATACCAACAATTAAAGGGAACAGCCATGGGTACCAGGATGGCCCCATCGTACGCCAACCTATTTATGGGTCACTTAGAGGAAGCCTTCTTGGTTACCCAGGCCTGCCAACCCAAAGTTTGGTACAGATTTATTGATGACATCTCCATGATGTGGACTCACAGTGAAGAAGAACTCCCGAATTTCCTCTCCGACCTCAACTCCTTTGGTTCCATCAGATTCACCTGGTGCTACTCCAAATCCCATGCCACTTTCCTTGATGTTTACCTCCATCTGTCCAATGGCCAGCTTCACACATCCGTCCACATCAAACCCACCAACAAGCAACAGTACCTCCATTATGACAGCTGTCATCCATTCCATATCAAACGGTCCCTTCCCTACAGCCTAGGTCTTCATGGCAAACGAATCTGCTCCAGTCCTGAATCCTTGAACCATTACACTAACAACCTGAAAACAGCTTTTGTATCCCGCGACTACCCTCCCGACCTGGTACAGAAGCAAATAACCAGAGCCACTTCCTCATCCCCTCAAACCCAGAACCTCCCACAGAAGAACCCCAAAAGTTCCCCACTTGTGACAGGATACTTTCCGGGACTGGACCAGACTCTGAATGTTGCTCTCCAGCAGGGATACGACTTCTTCAAATCCTGCCCTGAAATGAGATCAATCCTTCATGAAATCCTCCCCACTCCACCAAGAGTGTCTTTCCGCCGTCCACCTAACCTTCGTAACCTGTTAGTTCATCCCTATGAAATCCCCAAACCACCTTCCCTACCCTCTGGCTCCTACCCTTGTAACCGCCCCCGGTGTAAAACCTGTCCCATGCACCCTCCCACCACCACCACCTACTCCAGTCCTGTAACCCGGAAGGTGTACACGACCAATGGCAGAGCCACGTGTGAGCGCACCCACGTGATTTACCAGCTGACATGCCTACACTGTGAAGCCTTCTATGTGGGAATGACCAGCAACAAACTGTCCATTCGCATGAATAGACACAGGCAGACAGTGTTTGTTGGTAATGAGGATCACCCTGTGGCTAAACATGCCTTGATGCACGGCCAGCACATCTTTGCACAGTGTTACACTGTCCAGGTTATCTGGATACTTCCCACTAACACCAACCTATCAGAACTCCGGAGATGGGAACTTGTCCTTCAATATATCCTTTCTTCCCGTTACCCACCAGGCCTCAACTTCCGCTAATTTCAAGTTGCTGCCGCTCATACCTCACCTGTCGTTCAACAACACCTTTGCCTCTTTACTTCTGCCTCGACTGACATCTCTGCCCAAACTCTTTGCCTTTTAATATGTCTGCTTGTGACTGTATATGTGCGGATGGATATATGTGTGTGTGTGCGCGCGAGTGTATACCTGTCCCTTTTTCCCCCCAAGGTAAGTCTTTCCACTCCCAAGATTGTAATGACTCCTTACCCTCTCCCTTAAAACCCACATCTTTTCTTCTTTCCCTCTCCTTCCCTCTTTCCTGATGAAGCAACCGTGGGTTGCGAAAGCTTGAATTTTGTGTGTGTGTTTGTGTTTGTTTGTGTGTCTATCAACATACCAACACTTTCGTTTGGTAAGTTACATCATCTTTGTTTTTAGATATATTTTTCCCACGTGGAATGTTTCCCTTTATTATATTCATATCAGAAATTAGACTTAAAATTTGCTTCGCTGTCTGTCAGATATTTTATTTTATTGGGCAAATGATCAAAGATTTTTGTTGCTACATATTGAACTCCTTTCTCAGTGTCTGACAAGTTTAATAATGGGTAGTAAAAGTCATTTTTCAATCTAGTGTTGTAAGTATGGACCTCCCTGTTCTTCCCAAATTGTGATTATGGTGAATTTCATAAGCGAATATATATCTTATGACACTGCAGTTAAAATACCTAACTCCATAAGTAGATACATGACATCCATCACTGAACACTGCATGTTATTCTTACTGCTTGCTTTTGTGCAATCAGTACTTTATTTATATGTAGTGAGTTACCACAGATAATTATTCCATAAGACATTATTGAGAGGAAATATGTTAGGAGGTCAGTTTGTTTGTTTACAAGATTAGCAATTATATGAAGAGCAAGAGTAGCTGAACCTAATTGTTTGCGAACTCAGTAATATGCTTTTTCCAGTTCAAGTTTTCATCAGCATGTACACCCAGAAATTTGGAGCAGTCTACCACATTTACTGACTCCTGGTCATGTGTTACGTCAGTTATTGGTATGACTTTATTTGTTGTACAGAACTGAATTTTTTTTTCTTCCCCTCCATGTTTAGGGAGATTCCATTTCCTGAGAAACGCTTAATAATTCTTGGATTTACTCTGCACAACTTTATGCATTCTGTTTGATAAGTATTATTCAAACCAACTGTGTGTATTTAAGTAATCATTTCCATAAAACTTGAGTTTTTGTAAGAGAGTATCGTGATCTGCACAATCAAACACCTTGGAAAAATCACAAAAACACCAACTTGTGATACTTTATTATGTAAGGCTTGTAATATTTGAAGAGCGAATGTGTGAATAGCATTCCAAGTTGAGGAACCTTCTGGAATCCAAACTGTGATGTGCTAAGTAAATTGCTTCTACTTAAATGTGAGACACCTCATGAGTACTTTACTTTTTTGGATATTTTGGAAGATGCCAGTACAGATATTGGTTGATTATTACTTAAGCTTGTCTTCTAATCTTTATTATGAAAAGGTTTAACAATAGCTTATTTAAATCTGTCTGAAAAAATTCCATGTGTCAGTGATGCATTGCATATGTCACTAAGGCCCATTACTTATTGAGTTGGAACAGCTTCTCAGAATTCTTTGTGAAATTCCATCAACACCACATATGGTTTTTTTTTTTTTTTTTTTTTTTTTTTTTTAACTTTTACAATTATTTTAATTTCTGTGGAGGATGTCGATGCTGCTTCTAGTTACTTAATGTTGTGTGGAATTATATTTTTAATACTTTCATTTGCTTCCTCAGATGAATCATTTAATCATATTTTTGCTGCCACAATTAGAAAGCAATTATTAAAAGTACTTCCAATTTGCAAATCCTCAGCCACAATATTGTCATTTAGTTTAATTAACACAGTATCTTGTACACTGACACACTGTCCTGTTTCCCATTTGACAATACCCCATACAGCTTTAATCTTATTATCTGGATGACTGTACATAATTGTAGATATTTTAATGATTTTCCTTCAGATGATGTGATGAAATGAAATGAATTGATTGTATGACACTGATGGGTGGGAGTCCCCACATGGGGTTGTTCGGCTGCTGAGTTTCAAGTCTTCTCAGTTGACACCACATTGAGTGACTTGCTTCTCAGTATGATGATGAATTGATGATGAGGACGGGGTATTGAACCCAGGCTCACTGAATGGCAGTCAAATGCACTGAACTCACAGCAAAAGACAATATTATAATTTTTTTTGTTATTAATCAGTATCCTACTACCTTACAGCACACAAGGTGGAAAATTGACTGATGAGATTAGTTAAAACATCCAAATAATGATTCTAGTTCAATTTTACCATCCATATCTTTTAAGAAGTCTATATTGAAATCTTCACAAACAGCTAACTGTTTCTTCTTGTCTGACAGATAGCACAGTAATGCATCTAGATGTTCTTAAAAATCTGAAAGTTTCCTGGAGATATCAGTAGACTGTTACAATCACCAGAGAAGCATTCTGCAGTCAACAACTCACAAACTTGTGTTTCTAGGTTCTAATCTACACAAAAAATATTTGTTTCAGTAGTTTTGACTTTTGTGTCCAAAATTTACACATGTATGCCGGCCAGTGTGGTCGAGCGGTTCTAGGCGCTTCAGTCTGGAACCACGCGACCGCTACGGTCGCAGGTTCGAATCCTGCCTCGGGCATGGATGTGTGTGATGTCCTTAGGTTAGTTAGGTTTAAGTAGTTCTAAGTTCTAGGGGACTGATGACCTCAGATGTTAAGTCCTATAGTGCTCAGAGCCATTTTACACATGTATGCAACTCATCTTTTTTCCATGTTATCTCTACATGAATATGATGCTAGTCTGTACTCCCAGATATTTAACTTCTCCATTCCTGTGGTTACGTTGTAGAGGCACAGAACATCCATCACTTGAAAAGATTTGACATCTTATAGGCATACAAGAAGCTTATATATCTCTTTTCTGCTGTGATTTCTTTACGTACTGTGTATCTGTAAAATCATTCTAACCTAAAAAAAAAAAAGGTGCCCCTCTGACTCCAATAACCATGGAGATTTTGTCTTGCACTCTAGTGGCCCCTTTTACACTTTGTGCAAGGTGCTTAGCTAACATTTCCTTCCCCCACCTTTTTAGATGCAGACCATATTTTGTACCCCCCCTCCCCCCCTTACAGTTGAAGCAACAGATATGGAGCAGACATGAGACTTTGTTTCAGTTAAAAGCTATTTGCTCTGCCCTTTGTTAACATGGCTACCATACCAGTCATGTTAACCATAGTTCGTCATGAAACTGTAAAACCTCCACAAACACCACACTAGTGTGTGCTGCTGCTGCTGCTGCCGCCCCTATTACCTCCAGGTTACCTTTAATGCTATGTTCTAAGTTTCAAGCCAGGCTCTTTCTGCTCCTCATACTAAAAGTACCTGATGATCTCCATCAAAATCTTTGCACAAAGTCCTTATGTTATCTCTCTCCTAGCTAAGCTTGGCAGTAGGTTTCATGATGCTTGTGACCTGATGTTCTAAATCTAATTTTTCCAGCAGCATTTAGGCTACACCTCTCCTGTGACTGCTAACAAACAGCAGAACTCTTTTCTTTGTGCATTACTTTTGTGCTGACCTATCCTTAAAGTCTTTCCTATGCATCTTCTGCGCTCTACAGTGCTCAAAAACTGGCTCAGGCTCTCATGCTGTTTCAGGTATCAAGTCAAACTGATTGGTAGGTGGAATTTGAAATGTAATTGGTAAGTGGAATTTGAAATGTAATTACTGAGGTTTTCTCCTTTTTCCTATTACTTATCACCTAGCTCACATTGTCTCTTTCCCCCTTTGCATTATGTGATTCAAAATACCCATTTTTAATTCTGCCTGAAGGGCACAAATCTTGCTTCTTCCTTGTTCCATGATTTTCTTGACTCAACTACATAATCTGTAACTACATGGAAGAGTCTCATTCAACAATTTATTTGTTTCTTCACTACAGCTATCCAAGTGAAACATCAGCTCTCAGTCCTGACATGTTTCTCCCATGCTAATTAACCTATGACAACATCCACTTTTGTTACACATGACAACGCACTTAAACTTCAATACAGTAATAATTTGTAAATACTTATCTTTTGGTTAGTTGTGCAGCTAACTTGTAGATGGAAGGTAGCTGTAAAAACATAGTTAAAGTACTTATTGGTAATTATAAAGTTGTTCAAGTTGAGTGGGAAAGATGTCATAGGTTTGGAACAAATGAGTACTGATTGAGATAATGTTTAGCAGCAGACAGCCCCTGTACATGGGGAATGTTGACACAAAAAGTTCTGAAAAGAATATATACTATGAAATATCAGAAACATTAACTGAGTGATTTCTGTTATTATATTAAATTTATCAATGGTCAGATTAAAAGATCCAGTTGTATACAGAGCATTTAAGTCTCATAAGAAACACACACAAAACCAGTGGCAAAAATATTAACTTAAAGCTGGAAAACAAGTATCTGATGCTACCTCTGTAGCTGATATCTTCAGTGAGTTCTTTGCCTAAGCTGCAAATGATCTTATCCAAAGCAACTTTCAGAATACTAATGTGCACTACATTGAGAATTGTAAACCTCCCATGGGATCTATGTTTCTCAAGCAGGTCACACAGAGTGAGCTCATACTGGCAATGAGCTCATTAAAGAAACTTTCAAGTGGTTTTGATGAGATTCCAGATTTTATTATAAACCAAACAAGATATAATATTGTAGAACCTCTGAAGCGTATTGTTAATCACTCCTTTTCCACAGGTACCTTTCCAATTCTTCTAAAGATTGCAAAAGTAACCCCCCTGCACAAAAAGGGAGCCACAGACAATGTTAACAATGACAGACCTGTAGCACAGTTTAGTGGCTTCTCAAAGATCTTTGAGAAGCTCTTTTATAATGGGTTGCTAGAGTTTGTTAACAAAAACTCATTTCTGTCAAATCATCAGCATGGCTTCAGGCAATCTAGAGCCACAACCACAGCAGTCTATGAATATTTGCACTCCATTCTAAAAGCTGTAGATGAAAAGGAAATGGCTGCTGGAATAGTTGGACCTATCCAAAGAATTTGACATTTTCGATCAGGTTTCCTACTACGTAAGTTGGAAAGAAAGGGAATTAGAGGTATTCCAAATGAATGGATTAGATCATATCTCACTAGCCGGCAACAAAAAGTTGTTCTCAAACAAGACACAATAACTGAAAACATTTCAAGAACAACAACATACACATCAGAGAAAACTACCATAAATATGGTATGCCACAAAGACCAACATTAGGTCCTATGCTCTTTCTTTTGCATATTGATGACCTGAATGACACTTTCCATGCCAAACAGAAAACATTATTTGCAGATGATACCAGTATTTTGATTACAGGGCCAGACCAAAAAGAGCTTCAATTAACTACAGATGCATCATTGCTGGAGCTAACACACTGGTTTGAATAAAATAAACTTATAATTAACACTGGGAAAACAGTGGCCATGAACTTTCTTGTATCCCACTATAAACAACCAAATGAACACGCATTGAATATAAACAACAATATTTTAAAATTAGTTGATTTTTTTATTTATTTACTTAGCATCCTTGTATCTCATCATTATAAAAAGGATATAGGATTTGTCATACATTGCCTTACATAGAAAATAGGACATGAAAAGATTTACAATTATATGTCTATAAATAAAATATTATTACATATAACATGAAACCATATGCGTAACAACATTCATAATATACTAAGTTAGAATAACAGACGAATATAATTTAGTTTTCAATGAGCATTTTGGGTCATTACAATGAAGGAAATAAGCTACTGTATGTATATGTAGAATTTTGGTATACTTTTAATTTCCTTTGCTAGTGCACTAAATAAGATTTTTGGCTCATAAAGAACACTTTTTTGATACGTAGCTTTTGTGTGGCTATCTATGAAAGTCATCTCTATTTCTCGTTCTGTAGTTATGAACTTGACTGTTTAACAAAGAATGATGTTAAGTTCCTAGGATTATATCTGCAGAGTGATCTCAAGTGAAATACACACATTAAAGCACTTACAACCAAGCTATCATCAATCTGTTACATGCTATGGATACTAAGCACAAGCTGTAATAGAGAAATAGTAATACAGGCATATCACACACATTTTCAGTCAACAATCTGATATGGAATAATATTTTAGGGGAGTGCACCCTGTAGTCAATCTGTTTTCAAAAACCTAAAAATGGTCTATCAGGATCATTTGCAACATAAAGGGGCAAGGTTCATGTCACTCTCTTTTTCCTACTCTAAAGATACTACACCTTCCATGCCTATGTATATTTGAAACAATAGGCTTTGTAAGAGAATATTTAAGAACCTCCAATGCCTTTAAGCTGAACTGCTCTGTGCCCAATTATACAACAAGAAATGGCAATAACATTCATGTCTCATTTGCCAGACCATCAGCCAACCAGAAGAGTGTCCTTCATAGAGGCACATAATTGTATAACCACCTTCCTAACAACATCAAATTGGTAAAGCAAGACAGCTTGTTAAAAAAAAAAGCTGAAGTCATTTCTGATGGACTACAGTTTCTAATCTGCAAATAAATACCTCTCAGATTAAAACACAATTTTATAATGTTAAATTAATAAACAATTTATGGCAATTATTTGTTTTTTAAAGTGTACTAGTTGTACATGTAATGTTGTATTAATGTAGATATTTGTAGTCCACAGCAATGTGTGTGTGTGTGTGTGTGTGTTTGTGTGTGTGTGTGTAATGAACTTTCTGTATCATTTACTGGCCTGTCCTATATCTGTACAAGATGTCACAGGACCAAAACTAAATAAATAAATATAAAATTTATGGAATGTATAAAAAAAGTTTAAAAAATTGATGACAATTATTCTGAAACTGTGGATCAACTGAAGAACAATCTAGACATAATAAATCTACAACCATTTTCTTAATGTGAAAAACATTACATAAAAAATAAAGTGTCGTCACAATCATTTAACCAGAAAATATATAAATCCATCATGTAATTAAAATAATTTACAATTAACTCAGTCCAGTTTTGTCTAAATTTATTTACATAATTCATCAGGATGTGATTTTCATTTATATGTAAAACAACTGGGCTATTATGAAACAAAATAGATTTAATGTCAAATAATGAAGATAGATATATTAGTTTTGGTAAACAAACAGAAAATTTAAGAATGAGATTTATTAGTGCATTTAAATTTTTACCTGAGAGCCTTGAAAAAGAGTTCTTCAAATTTAAAAAAGAAACAAATGAAAAATATTAGAATAATTTTTCCAGAGAAAGAAGTAAAAATTTTATAATTAAAACAGGAGTATACCTTATGATGAAATGGATAGTTGAGAAAAATGTGAAAAAACAAAATTTTCAGCAAGAAAGACTAAGACTACAAAACAGGTGATGAAGATTATAATCATGCTAAATTATTTTGCAACTTATTTTTAAAAAAAATCTTGGTGAATATCATGACTTACATTTAAAAACTAATATTTTATTATTAGCTGATGTTAGTGAAATTTTTAGAAAATACATATAAAGATATATAATTTAGATCCATCTTGGTTTTATATGACTCCTGGTTTGTCTTGGGATACTTTGTTAAAAATAACAAAAGTTACATTGCAATTATTAGATGATTATGACATGATTTTAGTGGTTGAAAAAGGAATAAGATAAGGAATATCACAGTGTTGTAAAAGATATGTTAAAGTAAATAATAAATATAATAAAATTTGATAAAGTCAGTATCTACCAAATGATGGATTTGAATGGTATGAACCAAACATTTATTCTAAAAAAAAAAGTGGAATTTCAGACACGTCTGAAATGCGTTATATTTTCAAAGTTGATTTAAAGTATCTGAAACAAATACATGATATACATAAAGATTTACCAACAGCACCTGAAAATAAAATTATACCAGAAAATAATGAAAAAATTATTAACTTCTTTGATAATAAATGTAATTATCTTGTTGTACCTAAAAACAAAGATGATGTGACTTACCAAACGAAAGCGCTGGCAGGTCGTTAGACACACAAACATACACACAAAATTCAAGCTTTCACAACAAACAGTTGCTTCATCAGGAAAGAGGGAAGGAGAGGGACAGATGAAAGGATGTGGGTTTTAAGGGAGAGGGTAAGGAGTCATTCCAAACCCAGGAGCGGAAAGACTTGCCTTAGGGGGAAAAAAGGACAGGTATACAGTCACACACACACACACATATCCATCCACACATATACAGACACAAGCAGACATATTTAAAGACAAAGAGTTAGGGCAGAGATGTCAGTTGAGGTGGAAGTGCAGAGGCAAAGATGTTGTTGAAAGACAGGTGAGGTATGAGTGGCGGCAACTTGAAATTAGCGGAGATTGAGGCCTGGTGGGTAACGGGAAGAGAGGATATATTGAAGAGCAAGTTCCCATCTCCGGAGTTCGGATAGGCTGGTGTTGGTGGGAAGTATCCAGATAACCCGGACGGTGTAACACTGTGCCAAGACGTGCTGGCCGTGCACCAAGGCATGTTTAGCCACAGGGTGATCCTCATTACCAACAAACACTGTCTGCTTGTGTCCATTCATGCGAATGGACAGTTTGTTGCTGGTTATTCCCACATAGAATGCATCACAGTGTAGGCAGGTCAGTTGGTAAATCATGTGGGTGCTTTCACACGTGGCTCTGCCTTTGATCGTGTACACCTTCCGGGTTACAGGACTGGAGTAGGTGGTGGTGGGAGGGTGCATGGGACAGGTTTTACACCGGGGGCCGTTACAAGGATAGGAGCCAGAGGGTAGGGAAGGTGGTTTGGGGATTTCATAGGGATGAACTAGCAGGTTACGAAGGTTAGGTGGACGGCGGAAAGACACTCTTGGTGGAGTGGGGAGGATTTCATGAAGGATGGATCTCATTTCAGGGCAGGATTTGAGGAAGTCGTATCCCTGCTGGAGAGCAACATTCAGAGTCTGGTCCAGTCCCGAAAAGTATCCTGTCACAAGTGGGGCACTTTTGGGGTTCTTCTGTGGGAGGTTCTGGGTTTGAGGGAATGAGGAAGTGGCTCTGGTTATTTGCTTCTGTACCAGGTCGGGAGGGTAGTTACGGGATGCGAAAGCTGTTGTCAGGTTGTTGGTGTAATGGTTCAGGGATTCAGGACTGGAGCAGATTCGTTTTCCACGAAGACCTAGGCTGTAGGGAAGGGACCGTTTGAGGTGGAATGGGTGGCAGCTGTCATAATGGAGGTGCTGTTGCTTGTTGGTGGGTTTGATGTGGACGGACGTGTGAAGCTGGCCATTGGACAGATGGAGGTCAACGTCAAGGAAAGTGGCGTGGGATTTGGAGTAGGACCAGGTGAATCTGATGGAAACAATGGATTTGAGGTGTGAGAGGAAATTCTGGAGTTCTTCTTCACTGTGAGTCCAGATCATGAAGGTGTCATCAATAAATCTGTACCAAACTTTGGGTTGGCAGGCCTGGGTTCAAATGGCTCTGAGCACTATGGGACTCAACTGCTGAAGTCATTAATCCCCTAGAACTTAAAACTAGTTAAACCTAACTAACCTACGGACATCACAAGCATCCATGCCCGAGGCAGGATTCGAACCTGCGACCGTAGCGGTCTCGCGGTTCCAGACTGGAGCGCCTTTAACCGCATGGCCACTTCGGCCGGCGCCTGGGTAACCAATAAGGCTTCCTCTAGGCGACCCATGAATAGGTTGGCATACGATGGGGCCATCCTGGTACCCATGGCTGTTCCCTTTAATTGTTGGTATGTCTGGCCTTCAAAAGTGAAGAAGTTGTGGGTCAGGATGAAGATGGCTAAGGTAATGAGGAAAGAGGTTTTAGGTAGGGTGGCAGGTGATCGGCGTGAAAGGAAATGCTCCATCGCAGCGAGGCCCTGGACGTGTGGAATATTTGTGTATAAGGAAGTGGCATCAATGGTTACAAGGATGGTTTCCGGGTGTTCGAGAAAGTGGTTGGTGTCTTTGATGAAGGATGGGAGACTGCATGTAATGGGTTGAAGGTGTTGATCTACGTAGGCAGAGATACGTTCTGTGGGGGCTTGGTAACCAGCTACAATGGGGCGGCCGGGATGATTAGGTTTGTGAATTTTAGGAAGAAGGTAGAAGGTAGGGGTGCGGGGTGTCAGTGAGGTCAGGAGGTTGATAGAGTCAGGTGAAAGGTTTTGCAGGGGGCCTAAGGTTCTGAGGATTCCTTGAAGCTCTGCCTGGACATCGGGAATGGGATTACCTTGGCAAACTTTGTATGTGGTGTTGTCTGAAAGCTGACGCAGTCCCTCAGCCACATACTCCCGACGATCAAGTACCACGGTCGTGGAACCCTTGTCCGCTGGAAGAATGACGATGGATCGGTCAGCCTTCAGATCACGGATAGCCTGGGCTTCAGCAGTGGTGATGTTGGGAGTAGGATTAAGGTTTTTTAAGAAGAATTGAGATGCAAGGCTGGAAGTCAGAAATTCCTGGAAGGTTTGGAGAGGGTGATTTTGAGGAAGAGGAGGTGGGTCCTGCTGCGACGGAGGACAGAACTGTTCCACGCAGGGTTCAATTTGGATAGTGTCCTGGGGAGTTGGATCATTAGGAGTACGATTAGGATCATTTTTGTTCGTGGCAAAGTGATATTTCCAGCAGAGAGTACGAGAGTAGGACAGTAAATCTTTGACGAGGGCTGTTTGGTTGAATCTGGGAGTGGGGCTGAAGGTGAGGCCTTTGGATAGGACAGAGGTTTCGGATTGGGAGAGAGGTTTGGAGGAATGGTTAACTACTTAATTAGGGTGTTGTGGTTCCAGATTTTGTTGATTGGAATTTTGAGGTTTTGGAGGGAGTTGAGCTGGAAGTGGAAGATTGAGTAGATGGGAGAGACTGGGTTTGTGTGCAATGAGAGGAGGTTGAGGTTTGCTGGAAAGGTTGTGAAGGGTGAGTGAGTTGCCTTTCCGGTGGTGGGAAACCAGGAGATTGGATAGTTTTTTGAGGTGGTGGGTGGCATGCTGTTCTAATTTGCGGTTGGCCTGTAGGAGGATGCTCTGAACAGCCGGTGTGGATGTGGGAGAGGAAAGATTAAGGACTTTTATTAAGGATAGGAGTTGACGGGTGTGTTCATTGGCGAAGTTGATGTGTAGGTGAAGGATTAGGTGGATGAGGGCAATGGATTGTTCAGTTTGGAACTGGTACAGGGACTGATGGGAAGAAGGGTTGCAGCCAGAGATGGGAACTTTAAGTGTGAGGCCTTTGGGGGTAATGCCAAATATTAGACAAGCCTGAGAAAATTGAATATGGGAGTGTAATCTGGCTAGGGCGAAGGCATGTTTGCGGAGGGAATGTAAATAAAACTTAATGGGGTCGTCGTGGGGGTGTTGTGAGGGTGACATGGTATTAGAAGGTGGAAAGTGTAACATGAGGCTGAAATGAAAATGAAAATAAAAATATATGGGGAGAGATAAAGGTGAACTGGAGATCTGGTGTGAAAAAGGCGAAAAGGTGTTGGTTACAGCTGGGCTATGTTGGACTTGGGTTGGTAGACAACGATGTGCACAAAGGTTAGGTGGTTGTGTTGCCGCCAAAACACATTAAAGGACGGAGAAATTCGGGAAAATTTCGAAAAAACTGCGTGTAATGTATTAAAAGGAGTGGTTTTGTGGTGGCAGATTATGAAAATTAGGCTAACAATTGTCTGACGAAGAAATAATGACGTTAAAACCTGTGGGAAGCGGTTAAAAATTATCAGTGATGTGGGAAAAACGGAAATGGAAATAAAGCGAAAGTTATTAGAAATAGCCGAAATGGTTGTTTAAAAGGTGAAAGGAACTGTTTGTGAACTAGACACGGTGGATTTTATAGCAGCGGTAGTGTTGAAAGCGTCGAAAAAAATTTTTTTGGTTATGGCTTGGAAGTGGCTTACATATAATTGAGTATATATAGGCAGGATAAAATTGTATAGCAGATTACGGTAAAAAGGAGAAGGTGAATACAAAGTGAAACTTCTGGCAAAAACACAAAGAGAAAATAAGACGACAGGAAAGATTTTGAAATGCAACAGTGACAATAACAAACATAATTGTTGGGTTCAAATTAATGATATTAATATAATAGAGGGAAACATTCCACGTGGGAAAAATATATCCAAAAACAAAGATGATGCGACCCACCAAACGAAAGCGCTGGCAGGTCGATAGACACACAAACAAACACAAACACACACACAAAATTCAAGCCCCTGCAACCCACGGCCGCCCCACCAGGAAAGAGGGAAGGAGAGGGAAAGACAAAAGGATGTGGGTTTCAAGGGAGAGGGCAAGGAGTCACTCCAGTCCCGGGAGCAGAAAGAGTTGCCCTAAGGGGAAAAAAGGACAGGTACACACTCACACACACACACACATCCATCCGCACGTACACAGACACAGGCAGACATATGTAAAGACAAAGAGCTTTGTCTTTACATATGTCCGCCCGCGTCCGCACATGTGCGGATGGATATGCGTGTGTGTGTGTGTGTGTGTGTGTGTGTGTGTGTGTGTGTGTGTGTGTGTGTGTGTGTGCCTGTGCGCGAGCGCACACCCGTCCCTCCCTCCCCCCCAAGACAAGTCCCCCCGCCCCCGGCACCGGAACGACTCCCCACCCCCTCCCCCAAAAAAATATCACACAAATATATCTAAAAACAAAGATGATGTAACTTACCAAACGAAAGTGTTGGTACGTTGATAGAGACAATAACAAACACATACACACCCACAAAATTCAAGCATTCGCGGCCCACGGTTGCTTCGTCAGGGGGGAGGGGGGGAGGGCGAGGGGATGTGGGATTTTTGGGGGAGGGGGTGGGGAGTCGATCCAGTCCTGGGGGCGGGGGTACTTGCCTAGGGGGGGAGGGAGGGATGGGTGTGCGCTCGCGCACATGCACACACACATGCATATCCATCCGCACATGTGCGGACGCGGGTGGACGTATGTAAAGACAAAGCTCTTTGTCTTACATATGTCTGCCTGTGTCTGTGTATGTGCGGATGGTTATGTGCATGTGTGCGAGTGTTTACCTGTCCTTTTTTCCCCTTAAGGCAAGTCTTTCTGCTCCCGGGATTGGAATGACTCCTTACCCTCTCCCTTAAAACCCACATCCTTTCGTCTTTCCCTCTCCTTCCCTCTTTCCTGATGAAGCAACCGTGGGTTGCGAAAACTTGAATTTTGTGTGTATGTTTGTGTTTGTTTGTGTGTCTATCTACCTGCCAGCGCTTTCGTTTGGTAAGTCACATCATCTTTGTTTTTAGATATATTTTTCCCACGTGGAATGTTTCCCTCTATTATATTAATTATCTTGTTGGTTATCGAAATCTTAAACAATATGATTAGGAATGAAGATAACAATAATATATAAAGTTTTAAATTTGAATAGGTTACAAACATATGCAGATTTACATATGAAGATGAGAATGAAAGCAAAAAATTACTTTGAAATAGATTTTTATAAATTGGTGATAACTCAGTATATGGAAAAATTATGAAAAATTTATGAAACAGAGTAGATATAAGATTAGTTGCAAATATGAATAAATGTGATAAGAATCAGAATCAGAATTTTTATTATACTATAACATACAAAGTCAAATCAGAGATCTGATGTACTGGGAACTTGTCAACATTACATTTACATTGCAATTACAGTTTGTATAAACAATATTACAAAAAGAATATAGCAACACTCCAGTTTACATGTATTACATGTTTACTTAGTGAACATGTTTTTACAATCATTTAATCAACACAAAACTGCTAAGCTTAATTTACAGGTGATGTTTCCTTACTCAGACTTCCACATCATCACTCATAAATTCTTCGACTGAGTTATAACATTTCTTCACTAATGACTTGTGCAGCTTTGTTTTCAGTTGCCCTAGCTCCATGCTGTTTATTTGTTTCTTTTTTAGCATATTATAGATTTTCACGCCCATATATGCTGGGTTTTGTGCATATAACTTTAACCTGTGAGTAGGAAGCATGAAGTTTGTCTCATCCCCAGTGCTGTATTGATGCTTAAAATTGTTGTCTTTGAATAACATAGAGTTTCTGTATACAAAAATAATCAGTTCATAGATGTACAGACAGGGGAACTTATTATTTTTAGATTTCTTAATAGTGGGCAACAAGATTCTTTTGGTCTTGCATTACACGTATTTCTAACAATTGATTTTTTGTAATTTTAATATTCTATTGATTTTGCATGTATTACCCCAAAAGATAATGTCATACCTTATAACACCTGTGATAAACTACTTTTCTTTTCTCCATGCTAGTTGAATTTGACAAACACTTCATAGCAAAGATCAGGCTGTTTAACTTATTTTCTAAGTATTCTATATAAGAAGACCAAGATAAATTTTGGTCCAAATGTAGCCCTAAAAATTTAACATAATCTGATTCTTTCAGTTCCTGGCTTCTGTGGATAATATGAATTTCATTTATCTTAGAGTTTTTAGTTTTAAGCTGTGGTAAATTTTTTTTTCCAATATTCAATTTTAATCCATTTAGTTGGAACTAGTTTTTTAAACTGTCTAGTAGATTTGTGACAGCGGAGGGGATTTGCTCTGAGTGATAACTTTTGAGGAGGGCAGCCGTATCATCAGCAAATAAAACTGTGTGTGAATTTATGTTTTGTGGCAAGTCATTTATGTAAAGTAAGAATAAAATTGCACCCAGAATTGAGCCTTGTGGAACAATCATCCATCCAGAGAAGAAATTCCCCGTGCTTCATGATATAACTACTCTTTGTTTTCTCCTTGTGAGTTATGACCTGAACCACTCTAAAACACAAAGTCCAAATCCATATTTTTCCATATTATACAGCAGCAATTGATCGTTTACACAGTCAGCTGCCTTTTGTGAGGTCACAGAACAATCCTGCAAATTTGCTAGACTTGTATAAAGCAGAACAAATTTTTTTCATAAACTCATTTATGGTGTCTATTGTGTTTTTGCCTTTCTGAAAGCCGTATTGATTATCTGACAGTAGATTTAATTTTTCTATAATTTTTTGATATGCATTACTACCACTTTTTCAACTATTTTTGAGAAAATTGGGAGAATAGAGATTGGGTGGTAGTTCCCCATATCTTCTCTTGAGCCTTTTTTGAACAAAGGTTTTATCTCTGCATGCTTCAGGGTGTCTGGAAAGTGGCATTTTTTGAGTGATTTATTGATTATTGAGCAAAGGGGGTGAGCTATTATCCTGGCAGCTGATTTAACTAATTTAGTAGGAATGCCATCCCACCCTGCAGAGTTTTTGTTTTTGAGCTGTAATATAGTGTTCTCTACATCTGTGGCGGAATTTTTTTTAAATTTGTGAAAGCATTCTTCCGCCTTCTGACCTAATTGTACTTTTTCAGTATAAGCAGTTTCATCTGCAACTGATATTGATACATTTATAAAAAAAATGTTGAAAGATTCCGAAATCAGAGTAGGATTTTTTATAGTTTTATTTCCCACCTTAATTTTGGAGATAACTTTGCTGTTAGTTCTCATCCCCAGTTCTGATGTTACGACAGACTAGACTGCCTTCGATTTGTTTTCGTGAGCCAAACTGTATTTATTATTTACCATTTCTTTTGCAGCTTTCAGTACCTTTTTAAATAAGCCTTTATACTGTTTGACATAATTTATGAAAACAAGGTTTCTGTAGTATTTCAATTCCTTGTGCATTTGTCTTTTCTTCCAACTGGATATTTTTATTCCATCGGTGATCCAATTTAGCTTATTTGACATCTTTGTGTGGAGTACTCTAAGTGGAAATAAATGCATTAAATACATGTAAGAAACTTTCTAGAACCCTGTTAAATTGTTCAGAGATTGGAGTATCATCTTCAACTTGCCACACCACTTATTCTAATTTAGAGCAGAACTGTTTTAAATTTTCAGCTGTAAAATGTCTTTTGCTATAAGTATTTTTAGTGCTTGGTTCATTTGCATTTGCTATTGCTTTCTGTAAAAGAATTGCCGGCCGGAGTGGCCGAGCGGTTCTCGGCGGTACAGTCTGGAACCGCGAGACTGCTACGGTCGCAGGTTCGAATCCTGCCTCGGGCATGGATGTGTGTGATGTCCTTAGGTTAGTTAGGTTTAAGTGGTTCTACGTTCTAGGGGACTGATGACCTCAACAGTTAAGTCCCATAGTGCTCAGAGCCATTTGAACCATTTTTTGTAAAAGAATTTTTATTTTTGATAAAAATAATTTTGTTGTCTCTACTCCTGGGATGCTATATATAGAAACAATAATAATATTTTGTGTTTCTAATTCAATTGAGCAGCTTTCAAATACTCCTTCTTCATATAGAAAATTGGAATCATGTTTTACTTTATACTCTACAGAGTTATTTACAAGTGTGCATGAGCCCCCAAGAGTACTACTTGTTCTACAAAAACTTGAGGCTACACTGAAATTTTTTGAGTTATTTAAAGTTATGATACTATCTTTTGTAAGCCAATGCTCGTTTAAACAAACAATTTAAATATTTTTACATTCTTAGTGTAAAATTTGTAGTTCATCAATTTTACTCATTCCTTCATTTTGATGGGTTGTAACCATGCCATTTATGTTCAAGGGCATTAAAAAAGTGCTTTTCTTCTGCCTAACATTTCAAGAATAGCGTTCTAAGGATTTTTACACTTCCTATTCTTTTTTTCCTTATTTAAAGTTTATAAACAGTTTATAAATTAATAGCTGAAACAAATTTTAAAAATAGAACAATATTTAATGAAAATTTATATATAAAAAAACAAAGATGAGGTGACTTACCGAACAAAAGCGCTGGCAGGTCGATAGACACACAAACAAACACAAACATACACACAAAATTCAAGCTTTCGCAACAAACTGTTGCCTCATCAGGAAAGAGGAAAGGAGAGGGGAAGACGAAAGGAAGTGGGTTTTAAGGGAGAGGGTAAGGAGTCATTCCAATCCCGGGAGCGGAAAGCCTTACCTTACCGCTCCCGGGATTGGAATGACTCCTTACCGACTCCTTACCCTCTCCCTTAAAACCCACTTCCTTTCGTCTTCCCCTCTCCTTTCCTCTTTCCTGATGAGGCAACAGTTTGTTGCGAAAGCTTGAATTTTGTGTGTATGTTTGTGTTTGTTTGTGTGTCTATCGACCTGCCAGCGCTTTTGTTCGGTAAGTCACCTCATCTTTGTTTTTTTTATATATAATTTTTCCCACGTGGAATGTTTCCTTCCATTATATTTAATGAAAATTTAGTTGATATTCATATGAATAAAACAAAAATTTTGTTTAGTATACATATTTATATTGGAATGGCCATACTTGATGTATTGAAAGAAATAATGTGTGATTTTGACTATAGAATAGAATAGAATGAAATAATTTTATTGACGTTAGCCCATTAAGGCAGTAGACAAAGTCATACATATAATACAATGTAATTCATGTTGCAATAGAACAATAGGTTTGTTATTACAGTGTAATATTACAATTGGTGAAATACTACAAAGTCATACTTATAACACAGTATAATTCCTGTTGCAAAAGAGCAATAGAGTTGTTATTACAGTATAATATTAAAATTAACAAGGTCATACATATAATAAAATATAATTCATGTTGCAAAAGAACAATAGGTTTGTTATAATATTATGATTGGTGAAACCCTACAGTCATAATACTATATAATTCCTGTTGCAAAAGAGTAATCGGTTTGTCATTACAGTATAATATTACAATTGATGAAATCCCTTATGTCCTGGAATGGGTGGGCAACTAACCTGTCATACGGTGCTTGTTTGAATGGTTGCTCTGGTAAATCTTGCATAGCTAGTGGAAGTTTATTAAATAATTTGTGCTGCATTAGTTCATAACTGTTCAGTGATGTTGTTGTTGTTGTTGTTGTTGTTTTTGTCTTCAATCCTGAGACTGGTTTGATGCAGCTCTCCATGCTACTCTATCCTGTGCAAGCTTCCTCATCTCCCAGTACTTACTGCAGCCTACATCCTTCTGATTCTGCTTAGTGTATTCATCTCTTGGTCTTCCTCTATGATTTAACCCACCACACTGCCCTCCAATGCTAAATTTCTGATCGCTTGATGCCTCAGAACATGTCCTACCAACTGGTCCCTTCTTCTAGTCAAGTTATGCCACAAACTCCACTTCTCCCCAATTCTATTCAATACCTCCTCACTAGTTATGTGATCTACCCATCTAATCCTCAGCATTCTTCTGTAGCACCACATTTTGAAAGCTTCTATTCTCTTCTTGTCCAAACTATTTATCATCCATGTTTCACTTCCATACATGGCTACACTCCGTACAAATACTTTCAGAAACGACTTCCTGACACTTAAATCTATACTCAATGTTAACAAATTTCTCTTCTTCAGACACATTTTCCTTGTCATTGCCAGTCTACATTTTATATCCTCTCTACTTTGACCATCATCAGTTATTTTGCTCCCCAAGTTTTTCCATTCGTCTGTAAAGAATTCGTGTTAGTATTTTGCAGCAGTGACTTATTAAACTGATAGTTCAGTAATTTTCGCATCTGTCAACACCTGCTTTCTTTGTGATTGAAATTTATATTCTTCTTGAAGTCTGAGGATATTTCACCTGTCTCATACATCTTGCTCATCAGATGGTAGAGTTTTGTCAGGACTGGCTTTCCCAAGGCCGTCAGTAGTTCCAATGGAATGTTGTCTACTCCCGGGGCCTTGTTTCGACTCAGGTCTTTCAGTGCTCTGTCAAACTCTTCACGCAGTATCGTATCTCCCATTTCATCTTCATCTACATCCTCTTCCATTTCCATAATATTGTCCTCAAGTACATCGCCCTTGTGTAGACCCCGTATATACTCCTTCCACCTTTCTGCTTTCCCTTCTTTGCTTAGAACTGGGTTTCCATCTGAGCTCTTGATATTCATACAAGTAGCTCTCTTTTCTCCAAAGATCTCTTTAATTTTCCATTAGGCAGTATCTATCTTACCCCTAGTGAGATAAACCTCTACATCCTTACATTTGTACTCTAGCCATCCCTGCTTAGCCATTTTGCACTTCCTGTCAATCTCATTTTTGAGACGTTTGTATTCCCTTTTGCCTGCTTCATTTACTGCGTTTTGGTATTTTCTCCTTTCATCAGTTAAATTCAATATTTCTTCTGTTACCCAAGGATTTCTACTAGCCCTTGTCTTTTTACCTACTTGATCCTCTGCTGCCTTCACTACTTCATCCCTCAGAGCTACCCATTCTTCTTCTACTGTATTTCTTTCCCCCATTCCTGTCAGTTGTTCCCTTATGCTCTCCCTAAAACTCTGTACAACCTCTGGTTGAGTCAGTTTATCCAGGTCCCATCTCCTTAAATTCCCACCTTTTTGCAGTTTCTTCAGTTTTAATCTACAGTTCATAACCAATAGATTAAGACATAGTTTATATATAGGTTTACTTCTGTCATAATTTTTTGCTCAGGGTAACACAGGTTTACAGTGTGCCTAATTAACCTAATAGCTTTCTTCTGCAGTAGAAGGATGTAACGCACACAACTGGAGTTTCCTCATGAAATTATACCATAAGTTATTATGCGTTGGAAGAATGAGAGATAGGATATTCTAACATAATATTTAGGTACAAAATCCATTAGTCGCCTTAACAGATAGATTATCACTAAGATACGTGACACGTTGACCCCAGGATAATTTGTCATCCAAATATACCCCTAAAAATTTAACATAACTAGGCTCATCTGATGGTAGCTTGTCTTTTAGACTAAATACTATCTGCTGAGTTTTATTTTCACTAAGCAAAAATCCATTTGCTCTAAACCTGTTGATGCTTGAGCAATTGTCTTTGTAACACAAGTTTTAAGGCTATTGGGGTCATTACTGCTGTCCAGAAAAGTTGTATCACATCTGCATATAGTACAGTTTTTGCTTTAATACATGACGGCGGGTCGTTAATCATTATTAGGAACAGGAAAGGGCCCAGTACAGATCCCTGTGGGAGACCTGCCTTAACTAGTTCTACACTGGACAGTTCTTTGCCAACATGCTTACGGTTCTGTAAAAATGATCTTGATAGTTAGGCTATTACCTCTAACACCATAGAAGTCTAGTTTTTCAAGTAGTAATGTATGTTCTACACAGTCAAAGGCTTTGCTTAGGTAACAAACACTGACTTGAACAAAGTCTTTATCCTCAAATACTTGATGGATGTATTTTACAACAGCATCTACCACATCAATTGTTAACACATTTTTCCTAAAACCATATTGAGATCCACTAATAATTTCTATATTATCAAAGTAATCAGATAATTGTTTGTAAATTGTGCATTCCAGAACTTTAGAAAAAGATAGGACTATGGAAATTGGCCATTAGCTTGAGGCAGAGTCTTTATCTCCTTTATTATAAACTTGAACTACGCTAGACAATTTAAGCTCATAAGGAAAATATCTTTCAGCTAGACATTTGTTTATACAATGTGTACACTTTACTGCCTATGACTTTCTTCAGTATGTTACAGGATAAGTTATATATGTCTACACTGTCTGATGATTTTATCTGTTTCACTATTTTTAATACAAAATCTGGCGAGACCTCAGAGAAACTGAAGATACTTGTATTTGTTTATGATCTACAACTATTTTTTGACAGTAACTGTGATGAGCTGATTTTGGGTGTAGCGATACTACTTCCTACTTCTTCAACTGATCATTGAATTTTCGGGGAGAGATATTAATTCTAACATTTCTTTCATCTTTAGCAACACTATTTATTAGCTTCCAAGCAGCTTTGCACTAGCTGGTGGATTTCTCAATATTTCTGATATTGTGTGCTTTTCTGGCTTCTATGATTGCTTTTTTATATTCATTCCTACATGTAACATAGGCTAGTTTAGCTTGATTAGTCTTCAATCTACAATAAACATTGTGCAACATTGTAACTTGGTTTTTTTGGAGTGGTCAGCTGTTCTGTATACCATGTATATTGTCTTTTTAGAACTTAAGTTTTCAAGACTTGATCAGTTATGCCTACTTTGAATTTCTTTGTTGGAATGCAGTCATTAAAGTGTGCCAGAAATACTTTAAAAAACCTATTATAGTATATTTGCTGGCAAATTGTTACTTAAGGTATAGGGTGTGTCTCCATAACACTTGCCAAACCAGTCTCTGCCAGCAAGGGAATTACAAAATCTATGAATTTTTTTCATCTGAGACAGGTCTGATGATCACAATTCTTGGGACAGGCTTAGTTATACTAGTCTTATCAGGAGGGAACCTACTTGTATAATTTAAGGTTACAGGACTTAGATCAGAAAATGCAAACTCTTGACACATCACATGATTCGTCTGTTGTTTTAAAATTCACAAAAATATTGTCAAGACATGCTTGTTCTCTTGCGGGCCTATTATTGACACAGTGTAAGTTGGATTGTCTTAGTAGATTTTGAAGTTCAGCAACACTACGTTTGTGTGCTGTTACATCAAGATCTGAATTCAGATCACCACCTATTACAATATCATAATTTATCCATCTAGTTTCACCAAGTACATGTAACAGCTTGTCCAGTTTCTCTAGAAATACACTGATGATGCCCTTAGGTGATCTGCACAAGGTTATTACCAATGACTTAAAACTTTCTAAAACTATACCAGCAGCTTCAAAGCTCAGTTCATCACACAAAAAATCTAGATCCAGTCTATTGATTGAACATCTAAGTGACTTGTTAACATAGATTGCTACATCACCTCTTAAATGCAATTTTCTGCAGTAGATATTTGCTATATTATAATTATCAAATTTAACGAATCTTAGGTCAGTCTCAGTAGCCCAATGTTCACTCAAACACAAAATATCAAACCCATTTTCTATTCCAATATTATTGACAGTAAGTTCCTTATCCCTCACCCCTTGAATGTTAAGATAGCATATTTTAAGATGAAATCTGCCCCCAGGGGCTCATCATTCATTTTCTGGGTACGGGCTTGGCGACCCCAGGGTTCCTGAGCCAGGGACTGGTAAGTGCCGCCAGCCCCTGTCAACGTAAGCTCTGGGCATACTTCAGCGACCACCATGTGGCGCGGCGCTGGAATGTTGTGTGTCTCAGGGAATGGGGATATTGGCATGATCGCCCGGATCGCGAGGATGGAATAAACCTCTATAAACAACCCCTCAATCTCAAGGTGTGCTGCGTGCTGATGAGATGCATGGCTGTTGAGGTGGAACAGTCATTAGCGGGCAACCTCTGGGGAACCTGCTGCACCTCAGTTGTATAAGGCCTACCTAGGCACACAGGGCTCTGTCTAGGCAGACTTCTAGTTCCCTAACTGCTCGTGGGACCGAGATGGAACCCTTGAACTTTTATCCTTCTCCTCCCAGCGGAAAGTGTGGACCGCTGGTGGGTTCTAACACCCAATCCAACAAGAGGGCTTGTGTAGCCAGTACTCCTGATTCAGTTACTAGTAACAGAATGCAAACTGCTTCGCATAATGTGTTTCTCATAATTAAAAGAAAGGAGGGGAGTTTCGATGAAGTTTCACCATTATATACAGAAAGGCTTAGAAGGCATTGCTGGCACCTTAAAATCTCTCAAGCACTTGTGAAATGGAATCTTGTTGGTGGAAACATCTAGCTTCCAGCAAGTCCAGAACCTTCAGAAAGCACAATTTCTTGGGGAGTTTGCGATAGAGACTGAATTTCACAACACCTTGAACTACAGCAAGGGTGTTGTGACTTGCAGAGACCGAGCGAGGTGGCGCAGTGGTTAGACACTGGACTCGCATTCGGGAGGACGACGGTTCAATCCCGCGTCCGGCCATCCTGATTTAGGTTTTCCGTGATTTCCCTAAATCGCTCCAGGCAAATGCCGGGATGATTCCTTTCAAAGGGCATGGCCGACTTCCTTCCCCGTCCTTCCCTAATCCGATGAGACCGATGACCTCGCTGTCTGGTCTCCTTCCCCAAAACAACCAACCAACCAACCAACTTGCAGAGACATAGTTGACATTCCCCAAGACGAACTGAAGGCTGAATGGTCGACATGCAACACGTTATGAAGCGGGTGGATGGTGCTCTCATGACATCTGACTCATTTATCCTTATGTTTAACAGCACCAAATTGCCAGAGCATGTGAAGGCAGGTTTCCTACGTCTCAGTGTATGGCCTTATTATGCGGGAGCTTCTGGTGGTCAACTGTATCAAATGCCTTAGCCAGGTCTAGGAAAAGGCCAGTTACATAGCTGTTCTCATCTAGTGCTTCTAAAACTGTTTTTGTAAATTGTGCTAGTGCAGATTATGTGAAATATGGCGCCGAGTGAGGATCGTGAGTGTGTAAAGTCCGGAAAAAAGTGTAAAAATAACGAGGAAAAGTGTTTATCATGCAGTATAGTCAGTGTGTATTGTGAAAACTTGTGCATGCCATGCTACATAATAAAGAAAGTTGCAGAAAAAACTGTGGAACCACAAGAAGTAATAAGGAGAATTAGACATGTGGAGCATCTACATCGTCTTTCGGGGAAACAAGTGTAATATCAAGTTCGGATCCCTGCCACTACAAGAAACGTGCGATTAAAGGTGTAATGTGCACGATATGTAAAACTGTGTGTCATTATTCATGTGTTAACGTAAATCCTAAACGTAAGATTTGGTTCTGCGCAAAATGTAGCAGAGAAGATCCTGTGCAAAAACTTAATAAGGTGGATTACACAAACAAAATCATTGCAGTGTTAGTGGAAGATATATGCGTTTTACAACACGAGTGCAACAAATCCCCACAGCTAAACACAACGGGTATAAATAAATCGCACAGTGAACTCCACGCAGGAACCATTAACTATAGTAGCAAGAATATAAGTCATAACTTGTGTAAGAAGTACGGGAGAGTAGGCAGTAATGGCGTATGCAAAACAAAGTTCCGTTCTTGGTGTGCAAAACATGATCCGTCGCCGAAAACACATGAAAATTCATCGTCAGAAAGGAAATATGATACCAATGTCTACAGGGCCAGACTAAACCCACCTATTCAATTACGAAACGAATACGAAGTGCTAAGCGAAATAAGTGATGATAGTGCTTCAGAAAATATTTTTGAAAATTCACAGGTACTTGTTTCAGCCGTTGCTGCTCCCCTGAACAGGCCTACGTGCAATTCATGTCAACATATGCCTAGGTCACAGCAAAAAGTACATAATCACATGGGAAAACTGCACATTCTAGCTGATAGCCACGGGCGCGGAATAGCCTCTCTTGTTAATGAGGCACCAGTTGTGAAATCTACGAGTTATGTCAAGCCTGGGGCTTCTCTTTCGGACGTAATTAAGAATGTTTACACTGATGAAATTATCAAGTTGACTTCAAAAGACTTTGTAGCTTTGTTTGGTGGCTCTAACGATGTATATAAAAATGAAACCTCTAAAGCCTGCACAGAATTGAAAAAGGATCTGGCTCTTTTGTCTCATACAAACATTCTCTTTGTCAACATTCCACATCACTATGATCTGCCACACTGGTCTTGTGTGAACAAAGAGATTAGTGCTGCTAATGAGAATTTTTCCAGTATATGCAGTCAATTTGAAAATGTTTGTGTTGTTGATATTAGTGGCACTGGTTGGAGATTCCACACTTCTCATGGCCTTCACTTGAATGGCCTAGGGAAGAAAATTGTAGCACAAAAAGTATTGGATGAAATAAAAAGGCACCATCAACGATAGTAACAGTAACACCACAAAAATCAATAACAGCAGGTTCATCACAAGTAGCAACAACAACAGAAGCAACAGCAACATCAAAATCATCACCATTAGCAGCAGTAAAATTACCACAAATGGTCAAACCACAATCAGTAACTGCAACTAAACCTTCAGTGGAAACAACAGCAAAACCAACAGATACTACAACAACAGATCCACCATCAACAGAAATAGTGCCAATAAAAGAATCAACGGCAGCAACAGCACGAAGAATCCTGTCAGCACCACCATCACAACCACTACCACTACCACCACCACCACCTCCGGCCACAGAAACAGCAGCAGCAACAGCAGCAGCAGCAGCAACTGAACCAACAACAACAGTAGCAGCAGCAACAAAACCATCAACAACAGTTGCAGCAACACAACACTGCCTAAGGAGGAGTCAAAGACAAGGTACATCTGCATCATTAAATAAGGACTTTTTATGGCTTCAGACAAAGAAAAGGAAAAGATTGTGAAAAATCAGCAAGAAAATTTGCAGATAAGTCACAACTACTATGGAAAAAGCAGCACATTACCAGGTAATGACAAAAGAAAAAATACTTGCAAAACAGTCAGGATAATGTGTCAGAATATTCAATGTCTCAGAAACAAAGTACTAGATCTAGAAGGAGCTTTAAATAATCTTGCTGATGTCTCTTGTATTTGTTTATCTGAACACTGGTGCAAGGCTAGTGAATTAAGTCTCATAAATATAAGCAAGTTTAATTTAGCATCACATTATTGCCAAAGTGTTTTTAAAAATGGTGGGGTATGCATTTACTCTAGAGCAGGACTGCAGTTCAAAGTGAAAACAGAATTGGACCATCTAAATATAGAAAAACATTTTGAATCATGTGCCATAGAGTTAAAAACTGAGGAGAAGAGTGAAAAACTAGTTGTCATTACAATATATAGATCTCCACTGGGTGACAAAAACATATTCTTAAAAAAAAATAGAAGCAGCATTAAGCACTTTTCACAGTAATGAAGTGAAATTATTTTTATGTGGAGATTTTAATATTAACCTGTTAATTGAAAGTGATGAAAAAAGACAGCTTTTGAGTATATTCAGCAGCTTCCACATGAAACCACTCTTTACAGGTGCCACCAAAATAACAGAACTGTCATCTTCTCTTTTAGACAATATTTTCACAAATATGGAGAATGGTATCACTGAGCTACTAAATGTAAACTTAGGTCTTTCGGATCACAATACACTATTAACATACATAAATTACTCTATCCCCAAGGCAGTAAAATATAAGTGGGGATACAAAAGACACTTCTATACAGAAAAAGTGAATACTTTCATCCAGTTGTTAGCTAATGAAACCTGGGAAGATGTCTTTGCACAAACAACAACCGAGGAATCTTTCAATGCTTTTTCTAGTAGATTCATGTCCCTATTTGAGATGTGTTTCCCAAAAAAGCTCACAAAGATCAATGTCATACCTAGGAACACAAGCCAGTGGATAACACCTGCTATTAGAGTATCTAGTCAAACACTAAAACATATCAGTCAACTCAAAAAAGGTAACAAAGATGAACACTTCACAGATTATGTTAAGACATACAAGAAAATTTACAGGAAGGTGATCAAAAAAGCCAAGACAATGCACAATGACAGTGTAATTGCTGGGTTAGCGAACAAATCGAAAGCTATATTGAATGTAGTAAAAAAAGAAATCGGCCCAAGCAAAAATGTTAGAAATCCAGATGACTTTGTTTTAAAAGATGATGGTGTGCTAGTCAGAAATCTTACTTTAGCAAATTACATTATAGACTACTTCATAAATAGTCCAATAAATCTGAGTAAAAATTGTTCTAAGATTAGTAGAACATCAATCCCAGAAGAACAAAGTGTTAATTCATTATTGCTACCTCCCATGAACTAATTGGAAGTTAATCAAATAATAAAAACAATGAGGAATAAAATGTCCTCAGGGATTGACGAGATACCTTGCTCAGTCATGTTGAGATGTGCTAGTGTCATATCAGACCCACTCTCACACATCTTAAACATATCATTTTCAGAAGGTGTCTTTCCACAACGATTAAAATTGCAAAAGTAAAACCATTGTATAAAAAGGGCAATATACATGAAGTGGGAAACTATAGACCAATAGCTTTATTATCGGTATTTTCAAAAGTAATAGAGACAGTCATGAAAAACCGAATTACAAATTACCTCAAGAAATTCAATCTATTGTCTGTAAACCAACACGGCTTTCGCAAAGGAATGAGTACAGAGTCAGCCATCACCCAATTCATTGAAAATATTGTAACGGGGCTAGATAAAAACAACAGTACAATAGGAATAGGAATAAATTTGGACCTCTCAAAGGCATTTGATACTGTGCAACATGATATCCTGCTGGACAAATTAGAATATGTCGGTATACGAGGAGTAGCTAAAAAGTGGTTTCAGTCATATCTCCATAATAGGAAACAGGTAGTAGAAATTGCAACAACAAACAGTAAAAACCAAAGTATTGTTTACAGATTGGATATTCAGACTGTGCCAATTGGGGTACCGCAGGGGAGTGTTCTAGGACCTCTCCTATTTCTTCTTTACATAAATGATATCAAGATTCCAGTACATGGTCCTCATATAACCCTGTTTGCGGATGACACAAACATTGTAGTAACTGACATAAACCAGGTATTGCCAACATCTACAACCAGAGTTATAGAATATTTGCAAAATTGGTTTGAAGTGAACAAATTAACCATAAATATCTCTAAAAGTAATTATATCTATTACAGGAAAGCAAAGTCACACTCTGATCTAGATCTCAGAATACAAAATAAAGAAATTGTGAGAGTTGCTACCACAAAATTCTTAGGTGTACATATAGACCAAAATTTAGACTGGAAATCCCATATCCTGTATCTCTCACATAAGTTAAGCTCTGCTTGCTTTGCTTTACGTGTTATTAGCTTTGTATGTAGTAGGGAATGTAACAGAGCTGTTTACTTTGCTTATATACATTCTGCTATTACCTATGGCCTCACCTTCTGGGGTCATAATAAGAAAAATCTCAAAACCATCTTCACTCTACAAAACGAGCTGTTAGAATAATTACCAACAGTTCAAGGCTAACTCCTTCAAAGCAATTATTTAAACAGCTGAATATTCTACCCCTACCGTGCCTCTATATGCAGAAAAGCGTAATTAATGTAAAAAGAAATATTAACAATTTCCAATCCAACTCGGATCTACATACTTACAACACAAGAAAGTGCAATGACATTCATATAAATAGAGTTAACAAGGTTTTGGTGCAGAAACAAACAAACATACAAGGAAGCAGATTGTATAACAAACTACCGGTAAAGATAAAAAAAATTAAAAAAATTGTCTTCATTTAAAGAAGCAATATTCAAATTTTTAATGACCAACTGCTATTATAGTGTAAAAGAATACCTGGAATAGCTTCATACTAAACAATTATATTTATGTACTCTGTGCCAATAGTAATTTTTATCTGACTGTTGCTATGATCTAAATAAATAATATGTACAAAAGTGCTAGAATTGTATGTGTTATATCTAAATATCAACTGTGTATTCCATGTAAAAAGTCTTTCTCATACATCAATGTAAATAATCCAAGTTCTACATGCTATTTCAATGTAGTCTGATGTTATGTAGTGTACTATGCACATCTGTATTTTGTATAGTATTGTTCACCCTATATGTGTGTATATATATACTATGTATTTTTTGACGAAATCCATGCAATGTACATTGTCTCTGGATGAATAAACTACTACTACTAATACTACTACTCCAACCCTATGTGGTGTTTTAAATGCCAACACTTTGGACACACTACTCTCAGCTGTAGAGGGGAAGCCACTTGTGGGAAATGAGGTAAGGCCGCCCATGAGGGAGTTGGTTGCTCCTCTCCTCCCAAGTGTGTCAACTACTCTGGGGATCACCCTGTGTGGAGTAGGGAATGCAGAGTTTTCCTTGAGGAACAGAAGATCCAGGAACTTAAAACCACAAAACGCATCCCGTATGGTGAGGCAAAGAAAATATACAAGTCCATGCAGCCACCCACATTCGCTGCCTCCTTTTCTTCCGTTCTGAAACAGCCAGTCTGGAAAAGAAAACTGATGCCGCTACACAAACTGAGGTTGCTACTGTCAGCACTAGCACCTGCGTTTGTCAATGTACGTGTGCTGCTGCTGTTCCGCCCCCCCCCCCCCCCCCCCCCCCAGCCTTCTGACCAGGCCGTGGTAGCTGACATCATGGACCTTCCTGCCCCTTCCCGGGTCCAGTCTTGTGCACTGCCCAGCCCTGCTACATTCCCTACTGCTTCTGAGATTTTGTCTCCAATGCCACCTCAGGCCAACAAATCTAAGCCAAAGCCAAAGGTAAAGACTCACCCGCTGAAGGAGACTGAAGTTATACAGTCTGCTGATGTTGTCATTCTCTCTGATGTCTGTCTCGCCTCCTCTTCAGAGGCGATGGAGGTTGATGTCAGACTGGGGCAATCATCTCGCCCCAAAACTGAGCCTCCACCTGTTGTGGGCTCTCCTCCCCGACAGAAAGTGAGGATGAAGGTACACCCACCCTGATAAATGGCTCCCATTATACAGTGGAACATGAATGGATTCTGGGCACATGTGGAGGAACTGAACCTCCTAGCATGGCTGTGTTCACAGGAAACACATTTAAAACCATATGATGCTCCTGTACTAACGGGCTATACGTTATATCGCAAGGATGACCTGACTGGGGAAAGGGACAAAGGCGGAGTCGCCGTGTTTGTTAATAATGACCACCACTCCTCTGCTCTCCCCCTGGATACTGACCTGCAAGCAGTTGCAGTTGAAATTCATTCACATCAGAGGCTTACCGTTTGCTCCCTTTATTTACCTCCTCTAGATGCAGTGAACTTAGAGGCTCTCACAGATCTTATCGAACAACTCCCCCTCCCATTTCTCCTCCTGGGTGACTTCAATGCCCATCATGTCCTGTGGGGCTCCACTTCTCTTTGCACTCAAGGTCGAGTTTTGGAGAGCCTCCTGACATCTCAAGTGTTGTGCATTCTCAACACCAGTACTCCGACTCATTTCTCTGGTGCTACTGGGTCATTTTCAGCCATTGACCTATCTTTCTGCTCTCCAACCCTCACCGACTCTGTTCACTGGGAGGTCATTGACGACCTTCATTCCAGCGATCACTTCCTCATCCGCATCCATTTCCTGGATGGTGTATTGCTGGAGCAGAGGCCGCCATCACGGCTGATTGGCAGGGCTAACTGGCCACTGTTCAGTCGGTTGGCTGTCTTTGAACGCTGCAACAGCGTACAGGAATGGGTGGATCACATCACACTTGTGATCCATCATGCTGCTAACCTGTCCATACCAAAGTCTTCTGGCACTCTTAAGCGGCGCCTTGTGCCTTGGTGGACAGAAGAGTGCCATTCAGCCATCCGGGACAGGTGTGCGGCTCTTAGACGGTTTAAATGCCGCCCAACAGTGGTCAGTCTTAGCGCCTTTCGAATCGCGAGAGCCAGGGCCCGCCGCGTCATTAAGAAGAGCAAGAAAAGGTCATGGCAGGAGTTCCTGGACTCCATCAACCGTTCCACTTGTTCCACTAAAGTATGGGAAGCCATCTGGAGGATTTCCAGTAAACGCAGCCGTTTACCAATAGCTGCAGTCCTGAACCAGGGATGCCTCCAAACGACACCCAGAGCCATTGCTCAGATGCTGGCAGAGCATATTGCACATAGTACTGCCACTGCAAATCAGGAGCCAGCATTTCATCGCTACCGTGCGAGAGAGCAAACTTGGACATTCAGTCGAACAGTTCTGAGGCCTACAACTCCCCTTTCTCCATGTGGGAACTTGAATCAGCACTTACTGAGACTTCTGATACTGCACCAGGTCACGACCGCATCCGGTACTCCATGCTTCGTCATCTGCCAGTGGCGTCGAAGGAAATCCTCCTCGAATGTTTTAATCTCATATGGCAGACAGTAGTGTTCCCCACCTCGTGGAGGGAGGCAGTTCTCATCCTCTCCTCAAACCAGGAAAGGACCGCACATGTCCCAGTATTTATTGGAGCATCGCCTTGACGAGCTGTGTCGGAAAGACCCTGGAACGGATGGTTAACCGTCGTCTGGTTTGGCTGTTGGAAACCAGACAGCTCCTTAGCCGCTCTCTGTGTGGATTCCGAAAATTTCGGTCCACCGTCGACAACCTGACCCTCCTAGAGGCAGCTATTCAGCAGGCTTTCCTCCATCAGCATCACTGTATCGGTATCTTCTTTGATATCAGTAAGGCATTGATATACTTGGAGACACTGTATTCTTGCACAGCTGCATCACTGGGGCTTTCGTGGCTGCCTCCCCATTTTCATTCGGTCTTTCCTGTCTCAGCGGTTTTTTCGGACCCAAGTTGGTAACACACTGTATGATCGCTTTGAGCAAGAGAACAGTGACCCCCAGGGCAGTGTTTTAAGCATTACCCTCTTTTCCATAGCCATCAACAGTATAACGTCTACAGTGAGGAGTGCAGTACAGTGCTCCTTATTTGTGGACGACTTTGCTGTTTTCTGTTCCTCCTCCAGTGTTGCAACCGTGAGCCATCAGTTGCAGCTAACAGTGCGGTGGTTACATGAGTGGGCTGCAAAGATGGGTTTTCGGTTTTCTGCCGATAAGTGTGTTTGTGTTCATTTTAATCGTTCTCGTCATCTTTTTACTTTGCCTGCCTTGCATATGGGGGATACTGTCCTACATTTTAGAGACACAGTGCGGTTTCTGGGCCTAATTTTTGACTCCAGCTTGTCATGGCTGCCACACATACGCGACTGAGAGCCAGAACCCTGAAGGCACTGAACATCCTCAAGTGCCTCAGCCACAGGTCTTGGGGAGCGGACAGAGCGCGTCTCCTTCAGTTTTATCGAGCTTTTGTGCGTTCACGACTGGACTACGGGTGCACAGTGTATGGGTCAGCGAGGCCATCTTATTTGCAGATCCTTGACGCTGTCCACCATGCTGGGATCCGACTGGTCACGGGTGCTTATCAGACCAGTCCCATACCCAGCCTCTGTGCTGAGGCTGGGGAACCGCCACTTACCATCCAGCGGCAGCTCCTGCTGGTGCACCAGGCTTGTAAGTTTCTTGCAGCTCCCACCTCACCTGCTGATCATCTTGTTGCTCATCCACCTCTGGACCACCTTTTTCCCACCATCCCCGGACTACGTTGCTGTTTGGGATCCTTGTGCAATGTGTGCTAGAGTCCCTCGGCGTGGAGTCTGTACAACCCCAAATCCTGGGTTTTAACCGCCTGCCACGCTGGTTAATGAAGAGGTCCGGAGTGATTTTTTGATTTATTGCAGTACAAGAGAGATTGCACTCCTGCCACCGTTTTTAATGCAGCATTTTCTGCCATTTCATCTGAGCACCACAACTATGTAGCTGTTTTTACGGATGAGTCGAAACAAGGGGATTCCGTTGGTTGCTCTGTTGTTTTTCCGGATCGTGTCCTCAAGGTCCGACTGTCTCAGACTTTTACTGTCTTTGATGCAGAATTGTCTGCGATCTTGCGGGCACTGGAGCAAATGAGACATTATTCCTGTCCTAAATTTCTTGCCTGTTCTGATTCACTAAGTGCCCTACACTCTTTGCAACGTTTGTATTGGTCTCAGACTTTTACTGTCTTTGATGCAGAATTGTCTGCGATCTTACAGGCACTGGAGCAAATGGGACATTATTCCTGTCCTAAATTTCTTGCCTGTTCTGATTCACTAAGTGCCCCACACTCTTTGCAACGTTTGTATCCAGCAGATAAAATAGTCCAGACCATCCAGCATGCCCTCCTCCACCTACAGAGATTGTGGAAGGTGGTGGCTTTCTGCCGGGTTCCGGGGCATGTCGGCATTGCTGGGAATGAAAGGGCAGATCTCGTAGCCAAGGAGGCGTGTCTCGATCCACAAGTATCTCAGTGTGCTATACCCCTGCACGCACTCACCTCGCTGTTGAGCTCATGAGTCATGCGTTGGTGGAAGGATGAGTGGCTGGAAGTGACTGACAATAAGCTCCGTATAGTCAAGCCCACAACGTGTGTGTGGTGTATTTCCTTTCAGCCCTTTCAGGACAAGGTTCTCCTCACTCGGCTTTGGATAGGCCACAGCCCTATGACGCATGGCTTCCTGCTCCGGCGGGAGGACCCTCCAGCGTGTGGTGCTTGTGGCGTACAGGCAGCTGTGCCAATGCAAAAGACAAACAAATAATCACAAAAAGCCGTGTTTATAAGATCATTCTTGCTACATTGGACAGATGCGCAGGTCAGTCTGCACCAGGCGTTAAGAACGTTATAGAAGCTGGATAATGAAAAAGCCTTTTTCAGCCTTTGCAGAACATTGCCTCAACAAAAACCACAAATACATAATAGATGTACAAGTCTTACACTCAGCCAGTTAGGAACTTTTTTTTTATGTGTACATCCCCACTCACATGTTATTAAATGAGCAGACCCAATTCATTTACTCACATCTTTTAGATGATATCATAACTCTGGGATAATGGTAAAACTTTGGGACTCAGTCCATCAGTAGATTAAAAGTTCTTGGCTCATGCACAACTTTATTCATAGGCATGTTTGGTCATGTTAGTGTAATTGATGAATTGTGTAATTCCATATGTAATTTGTTAAAAATTGTCATTGAAGTGATTTTACATTGTGCCAGGAACCAAAGCATTAAGAAGTTGAGATGGCTGTCTCTGCCTGATCATCATGTTTATCTGTGCATTATTATCTTTGGAATCAGTATTGTACTTGAAAACGGGGCTATACCCAAAAACTAGGCAAAACACAGTGTTTGTTTGGAAAAATGTATAGTTGTCACGAAATTAAAAATTTAAATTATATTTATAAAAAAGCAAACAACTAAAGATAACTATTCAAATAAATGTAAAGAATATATTCTAGAACATATCAAAAATTTAAAAAAATTAATTCTTTTAAAAGGATGTTTCTAAAGTTTTTGAAGAGCTATACAATTTCAGTATAAATTGTATATTAAAAGAAATATCAAAGTTGTTATTTGATACATCTGCAAAACTGTTAATTACTGCAAAACTGTTAATTACTGCAAACACCACATATTATGAAAAAAGTATTTCTCAAGTTGTATTAATGTTATGAGTTTAAAATAAGGTTATGATGGTTGGGAATATAGCTTAGGAACAAAGAACATATAGCTGATTTATTTTTTAATGGAAAACCTAAGTAGATGAAATGTGAATTTTTTTAAATGAAAAATAAAAAGATCTATTAGATTTTTTAGCAATGGATAGTAAAATAATTTTATTAGAGTTTGTAGAAATAAGAAACTAAAATAATTAAAATATTAAAAATTAAAAAAAAGTGTTTGTATTTTAATATTTTATTTATTTATTTATTGAGATTTTCCACTATAAAAAGGTTTTTCTCCAACATAACAAATACCTGGAAATTATTACATCTTTTACATAAGATCTTTATTTATCCCCACAGGATGTCCCTCCAGGTGTTTCGATCTTGTGTATCTTCTTCCTCTGCACCAAGACTTCTCATTGTTGATCGTACATTTTGGAGCCAGGTAGTCATAGGGTGTCCTCTTTTCTTCTTTCCCTCTGGTTCCCGTTCCAGGATCATTTTCGGAATTCTGGCTTCCTCCATTCCCCTTACATGCCCGTACCATTGTAACTTCCTTCTACCCATCATGTCATTCTCTTTATTATTATGTCGTTTCTTACTTTCTCTTTCCTAGAAATTCTTGCTGATCTTCTCCAGAAGTCCATTTCTACTGCTTGCAGTTTTTTAGGTGTCTTCAGATTTACAGTACAAGTCTCCACTCCATACATAACTATGCTCTCTGGTATCAATTTAATATGATATTTTTGGTTTTGTTTATTACATTTCTGCTCCATAAGTTTGAGTTGAGCATCCCAATGACCTTCCTTCCACTGCTAATACTTTTATTAATTTCTACCTCTGATTTTCCCTGCAACTTTAAAATGGATCCCAAATAACAGAACGTATTGACCTTAATTTTCTTTCCCTCTATGTATAAGTCATCTGGATCATTAGTGAGGATTTCTGTTTTCTGGTAATTAATCATCAGTCCTCACTTTCTGTATTACATTGCTAATTGGTTACACACATGTAATTTGCATCCTCTCCATCTTGTGCTATAACTACTTGATCATCAGCAAATAGTAGTTGATGTAAATAAGCCCCATCTTTAATTTCTAGCCCCATCCCATTGCATTTATGAGACCGTGTTTGAAGACTGACATTATATCGATTTTAAATAATGTTGGTGACATGGGTCAGCCTTGTAACAGACCCTTGCTTTTTCTAAATTTCTGGGAAAATGTACTACCAATTTTCACCTGACATATGTTGTCTTAATATATTTCTTGTGTTATTTCAAGTAAAGGACCCTTTATGTTTGCCAGATGTAATGCTCTCCAAAGTAGTTCTCTTGGGACAGTATCATATGCCTTTTCTAAATCTGTGAAAATTAATTCTAATCGCTCAAGATTCCAGTTTTTTCTAGGCATTTTATTAGTGTTTTTAGAATTTTAATTTTTCCATGTGAGTGAGGAGCTAGCCCACTGCACAACCCCCAACTGGGGGACAGATAATTTATTCTCAAGGTTTTCTTCCTTTAGCTTTTCATAAGCCAATATTCTCACAGAAGGAGCCGAGTAGCGCAGTCGTCATAGCGTAGGGGTTACGATACTAGATTGTTGTGTGCAGGGTCATGAATTCAAAACTCACATGGATTGTACAATTTTAATTTCTATATTCGGTTCGAGTACATTCTAGAAGTATCCACAAATGGCAAGAATCTGTGTACTGGAATGTTCTGTAGCTCTATGTATACCGTATGTGTTCTGGCCAGAGGCAGTTTACTCCACGCTCTTTTATGTGCAAGAGCTGAATAAACCTTCGTTAAGTGAAGTTAGTGTTTGTCATTCATCTACTTACACCTTCCTCTACGTGACATTATTTTGGTGGAGGCACTGGGTATTGGAACTTGTGATACCGCACATTATCCACGACACAGTGGCTCCCATCAGGCCACGACAGAGCCACCATTTATGTGGCAAGAAACCTGAGTTTGAGCCATTTTCAACTGATCGCAAGCTATCAGAGAAGACAGAAGAAGAAGAGGAAGTCACAATGACAGCAACTGTGTGCCACCACGTGAGACATCCTTCCGGGTTCTCTGGTGACGATGGCCAAGATCCAAATAAGTGGCTGAAGGTATATGAGTGTATAGCCAAATTTAACAAATGGGATGACATCATGTGTTTGGCTAACGTATTTTTCTACTTGGAGGGCACTGCCAAGCATTGGTATGAGAACGAGGGCAAGTTCACAAGCTGGGAAGTATTCCAGGCGGAACTGCGTAAGTATTTCGGAGACACACAATGACAGAAGTGCAAGGCTGAAGATAAAGTGCAGGGCACGATGTCTAGGAGAAATGACAGCATCCTACGTTCAAGATGTCTTAGAGCTGTGTAAAATAGTGGATCCTCGAATGAAGGAGGAAGATAAGGTTGCGCATCTCATGAAGGGTGTTGCTGAGGACATGTATCAAGCCCTACTCCTGAAGGAAGTTTCGACAGCAGACGACTTCACAAGATGGTGCCAGTATATCGAGACAATGCATAAAAAAAGAATTACACGCAAGAAGTTTGAATGGCTTCCAAACTTCGTATCAGTGTCTGAGGTGGAGGAAGAAACTGATTTCACAAGTGTTCTTTGTCACATAGTGAGAGAGGAAGTTCAGAAGGCACTAGGATTGCACAGCGAGCAATAACTGAGACGCTTCAAGAGGTCATAAGGGAGGAAGTGGAACAGACATTGAACCCAACCTCTCATCCTTCACTTTTCTTTAAAATGGTAAAAAAGTTGAGACTCAGGCGAAGTTACATTCCTACAATGTCGTGTGAGGATCCCGTTTGGGCACCAAGGAAGACTGATGTCTGGAGGACCCAGGATAACCAACCAGTATGTTTCCACTGCAGACGGCCGGGACATGTGATGTGCTATTGTCGAGAAAGGTGGCAGATATTTGATGACGCCCACGCCAGAAGACATCAGACCAATCTTAGCCGATGCCAACTACGGTACGACGAAGATGAACTAGAAGATGTGGCTTCAGGATGATGTAGGTCACCATTACCACAAGCTAACCACTGGAGAGGATGCTCCCCAACATGCCGATCCAGGTCTCCATCACCATTTAGAAGCTCCAGCCAATCACCTAGCCACCACAACCTGGAAAACTAAAGGGTGTGACCTTCCTTGGAGGTGAGGCCGCCGAAGAGAAAAATCCCCAACCGTCGATCACTACAAAAATTATAGGGAACTACGTCAATATCCTCATGGATGGCTGACCAGACCAGGCTCTTGTGGACTCTGGAGCATCATATTCAGTCATTTCAGAAAAGTACGATCGCCAGTTGCAGAAAACCATATTTTTTGACAACAAAACATCTCTGCTGAAGGTGGCTAATGGGAAATATGTAAAACCTACAGGAAGATGTGTTATTCGTTTGGGTATAAGTGACCATACACAGCCCTTGGAATTCATTGTCTTATAAGAGTGTAGTCACGATGTCATTCCATGATGGAACTTTTTGAAAGCTTCTCAAGCAATTATAGATTGTGGTCACTCAAAGATTATGCTAGACGAGATGAGATACTGTGGACAGGAAGTTGCACATCTGCTTGCATGGAGACTGTGTGTGCTGGATGAAGTGATCATTCCTGCAGTCAGCGCTAGAAAGGTAGCTGTCATGTGTCATGCCATGCATCAACCCATGGATCTTGTAGTGGAATGTAAGAGAAGCATACTTCTGAAGAATAACTTGGTCATCCCAGCCTCTGTCATCTTGTTTAAGAATGGATTTGGTGAATTGTGGATAACTAACTATCACTGAGAACTGCACATCCTTCCAAGAAGCATGTGTGTAACAAATTCCGAGCCATTAATTCCAGAAAAGCTGAGCATCATAGAAACCTCCCATGCCGAGTCTCTGGGTGAAATCAGCACTACCACTAAGAGACAAGATCTACAAGCTCAACTATCACCAGATCTCACTAAGGAACAACATAAGAAGCTGCTTGCCATTCTTAAAGACTTCTCTGAATGCTTCAATCCACAGGTGAAGAGCAAATTAGACAAATCGACGGTGAAGCACCGGATTAGCACTGGAGACCATCAACCAATAAGCCAGAGACCATACCATGTGTCAGCAATGGAACATCGAATAATTTGTGACAAGGTAGAGAAAATGATGATGAATGATATTCAACCTTCACAGAGCCCATGGTTGTCACCAGTGGTTCTCGTCAGGAAGAAGGACGGCAGTTGGCGCTTTTGTGTTGATTACAGGAAGCTTAATAATATAACTAAAAAGGACGTTTACCCTCTTACAAGAATTGACGATACACTAGATTGTCTGAAGGGGGCTAAGTTTTTCTCAACCATGGACATGTACTCGGGATACTGGCAGATCGAAGTAGATGAGGCTGATTGTGAGAAAACTGCATTTATCACCCCTGAGGGCCTTGTATGAGTTTAAGGTAATGACGTTTGGTTTGTGTAATGCACCAGCAACTTATGAACGAATGATAGATAATCTTCTAAGGCACTTGAAGTGGACGATGTGTCTATGTTATTTAGATGACATTATAGTGTTCTCAGAGACATTTGATGAACACATAAAAAGACTGAGGGCCGGTCTTAAGTATCTCCACCAAGCTGGACTGAAACTTAATCCAAGTAAGTGTCTCTGTGTAGCAAAAGAAATCAAAATGCTTGGGCACCTTGTGTCAAATGAAGGTGTGCAGCCAGACCTAGAAAAGGTGAGAGCTATAACGGAATTTCCTATTCCTAAAAGTATCAGAGATGTGAGAAGCTTCCTCAGATTATGTTCTTATTGCTATCGTTTTAGCAAAGACTTTTGTATCAATGCCAGGCCACTCCAAGAGTTGTTAAAAGCCAATGCTAAATTTATCTGGGGTGGTGCTCAACAAGATTCTTTCGATGTGCTGCGAAAAGCTCTGACAAGTGACCCTGTACTTGGTCTGTAAGGTGAGAGAGCACCTACAGCACTACACACAGATGCCAGTGGGTATGGGATCGGTGCTGTTCTGGTGCAGATTTTGGCTGGGAAAGAGAAGGTTACAGCCTATGCTTCTAGGACACTTACAAAAGCCGAGAGAAACTACTCAATTACAGAAAGAGAATGTCTTGCTGTGTGTGGGGCATGTGCAAATTTTGACAGTATCTCTATGGAAGGCCATTCACAGTTGTTACAGACCATCATTCACTTTGCCGGTTGACAGGTCATAAGGATCTAACAGGACGACTCGCCAGGTGGGCACTACGTCTTCAAGAGTATGACATTACCATAGTGTACAAAAGTGGAAGAAAATACCAAGATGCCAACTGTATCTCAAGAAACGCTGTACAAGACTTTGATAAAGATAGTGACTGTCTCGCTGCACTCCAGGATCTCTCTGCTAAGAAGGAGGAGGACACCAAGATATCTCAAATTATGCTTGCCTTAAATTGGTCAGAGGATGTGGAAGGACAATTTAAGTGAGTTAATGGATTTTTTTGCAAGAAAAACTTTGATCTGTTTGGAAAGAGGTAGCTACCAGTGATTCCTAAACACATGCGCATAGATGTTCTACAGAAATTCCATGACACACTTGAGGCCAGACATTTAGGATTTATTGAGACATACGATAGGATCCACAAGAGATTTTTCCGGCCAGGTTTATTTAGGAGCATCAGTCACCATGTGTCGCTCTGTTGAGAGTGCCAGAGGAGAAAGGCAGTTCCTCAGAAACAACCTGGCTGACTCATACCAGTTCCACAGCCAAAATGCCTTTCCGGCATGTTGGGATTGACCTCCTTGGGCGATTTCCAACGTCTGCTAGTAGCAATAGATGGATTATTGTTTGCACTGACTATCTGACACGCTTGCTACTAAAAAAGCGTTGAAAACAGCCGAAGCCTTTGAGGTAGCCAAATTCATCGTAGAAGACAATGTACTAAAACACGGTGCCCCAAGGTCGATAATTACAGATCGAGGGAAAGTTTTGCAATTGATTCTTGTGACAGAGATAAACCGTTGGTGCAACATTACTCATCACATGACGACTGCCTACCATCTACAAACTAACAGGCTTACTGAACACGTTAATAAGAACTTGGCCAACATGCTATCAATGTTGAGCAGAGCAACTGGGATGAGGTGCTACCTTTCGTGACGTTTGCTGACAACACCACCAAACAAGACACCACAGGATTTACACCATTTTCCTAGTGCATGGGCGTGAGCCAATGATGATGATGGACACGTGGACAATGACTACATTGGCCAGGTGTTAAACAGAGCTGAGGAAGCTCGGCAATTAGCTCGACTCCGCATGCTGCAGGCTCAAGAAAATGATCGCAGAAGGTATGGCGCGAGCCACCGCCCTGTTGTCTACCGGCCTGGTGACCTCGTCTGGATCTTCACTCCTGTTTGGAAGGTTGGTCTCTCTGAGAATCTCCTCAGGAGCTACTTTGGACCTCATAAGGTTGTAAGACAGTTGTCTGATGTTACTTATGAAGTTGAAGATTTCGACCCCGTTTTCTTGAGCCTGCAGCGTGCCGAGTTGAGCTAACTGCCAAGCATCCTCAGCTCTGGTTAACACCTGGCTGATGTAGTCATCGTCCACGTCATCAGGATGTAACGGAAACAGTGTCCATTATCGTTGTCGCCTCACGCCCAAGCACTAGGAAGAATGGTGTAAATCCTGTGGTGTCTTGTTTGGCGGTGTTGTAGGCAAACGTCACAAAAGGTAGCACCTCATCCCCGTTACTTTGCTCAACATCGACAAACAGTGATAGCATTTCGGACAAGGTCTTATTAAGGCGTTCAGTAAGCCCGTTAGTTTGCGGATGGTAGGCAGTTGCCATGTGATGAGTTATGTTGCACTGACAGTTTATCTCTGTCACAAGATGTGATTGAAAAACTTTCCCTCGATCCGTAATTATCAACCTTGGGGCACCATATTTTTAATACAACGTCTTCTACGATGAATTTGGCTACCTCAAATGATTCGGCTGTTTTCATGGCTTTGGTAATGGCATAGCATGTCAGATAATCAGTGCAGACAATAATCCATCTACTGCCACTAGCAGACATTGGAAATCGTCCGAGGAGGTCAATCCCAACGTGCTGGAAAGGCGTTTCGGATGGTGGAATTGGTATGGGTCGACCAGGTGGTTTCTGAGGAACTGCCTTTCTCCTCTGGCACTCTCGACAGTGCAACACATGGTGATGGACACTCCTAAGTAAACCTGGCCAGAAAAATCTCTCGCGCATCCTATCGTATGTCTTGATAAATCCTAAATGTCCGGCCTCAGGTGTGTCATGGAATTTCTGTGGAACATGTATGCGCATGTGTTTAGTAATCACTAGTAGGCACCTCTTTCCAAACAGCTCAAAGTTTTTCTTGCAAAGTAATCCGCTAACTACCTTAAATTGTCCTTTCACATCCTCTGACCGATTTAAGGCAAGCATAATTTGAGCTATCTTGGTGTCCTCCTTCTGCTTAGCAGAGAGATCCTAGAGTGCAGCGAGACGAAATCTTCATGAAAGATCAGAGATACGGTCCGTATCCTTTGAATGAAGCTCTATAAGGATCCTGCAACCCGGGCATAAATGTGGAGCTCCAGCAACAGGCAACAGGCAGAAAGGCAACGAAGAACGTAGCGGCAAGGGAATTTCTAAGAAGATCACTGCCAGGGCGAATATCAGTCATTGGGAGTCAGAGCATGCGGGACCGATAACTCGTTCCTGGAATAGGAGGACGTAACACCAAGAAACTATTCCCTTAAGGATGGAGCAATCCCGCAGAAGACGCTGAGTAGCGCAGTCACCGTAGTGTAGTGGTTATGATACTAGATTGTTGCATGGAGGGTCGTGAGTTCAAAACTCAAGTGGACTGTATAATTTTAATTTCTGTGTTTGGTTTGAGTACATTATAGAAGTATCCACAAATGGGAAGAATCATTGTACTGGAATGCTCTGTTGCTCTATATATACCGTATGTGTTCCAGCCAGAGGCAGTTCATTCCATGCTCTTGTATGTGCAGGTGCTGAATAAACCTTCGTTAAGTGAAATTAGTATTCGTCATTCATCTACTTCACTTCCTCTATGTGACAATATCATGCTACAAGGCAGCAGCTGCTAGTTTTGGCCCACTCTGGGTATTTTATTTCCCCGGTACCCTCCATATCTGGTGAGTGTTACCCTATCTGCCACCTAAGAAGGTGCCCACTGGGCGACTAGCAACTCCATACGGATATTTTAATATTTAATCTCAAAGAATATATATTTTTTTTCATGCGCGGGTATTTCAGTGGTTTTATATTCAGTTAAAATTAATAATTTTAATTGATATATTTATTGATGTAATTCAGACAAATTAAATGATTAAAATAGATTAATATTAGCACAAAATTTTATCGAATAAAATTAATTTAATAATGATAAAATGGGGCCTACATACATAAAGTGCGTGAGGGCCCTATTTTACCTCTACTGACAAATTCATGCCTTCTGTCTGCCATGGATGGTGAAAGATAGACAGTACAAGATTGCTGAAACATCTGATAGGAGTTTTTACAAAACATAAGAAAATGAATTGTCTTCATTTTTTCCTGCTATCCCCAAAGGCTCAATTGCTGTGGGCAATACTACATTTTAATCTTTGCTGTAAACTACTTAGGGGAATTAATGGATAAAAATAAACAGAGAAATGTAAAACGTGTACCCAAATAGGTAAACCAGCATAAGTCCCAATATGGAAGCTGCTCACCATGGTACATATTTGTGCAGTGTGTGGCTTACAGGCTTGCTGGGCCATCATTATTTTCACTTCAAAGGAGATGCTGGAATGTGAATGTCTGCTGTCAACATTGTGTACTGCACCCACATCTGCCTAGAGGATTCCAGCTGTCATCCTGACACACAGAAAGACAACTTCAAACAACTGAGAAATAATAAGGACTTGTTCCAAGCAGGAATCTTCAAATTGAAGCTCCTGTTGACAGATCTCTTTGTCAGAAACCAACCTAATTACAGCTGTCCTGACTATAATTCAGCATAAGACACTTTATACAGAGTGGTAACAAACTGACTCTTCTGACTGAGACCCTATAAATCTGCTGCCCAAACGTGGTACATTAGGTGTGGTTGCACCAATAGAACTCCACCATAGATAAAATATCATAAGCATGCTATTAATGTTAAGATGTCAGTAAGTTGATAATTTCATTAAATGAGAGGAAAGTAGGTTCTTTAAATAGTGGCAACCTGCATAACAAGTGATTCATATGGGGAATTATGTACAAATTTAAATAAAAATAAAAAATTAAAAAAAAGCTTGATAATATTGGTGTCTGTTACCTTGCAGGCAGTGAAGTACTGCCATAATTGCTTTTTGTATGCCTCCCAATCCTCTGTCCTCTGCAGACTCGTAATAGGTGGGAAAAGAAGTTGAATAGTGATGGCCTGCTATGGTGCCTCACACAACTTTATAGTGATGGCGAAAGAGGTGCCAATATGTGATAAGCTGAAACTAGTAAATTAGCAAAGTATGAAGTTGAAATTTGTGTTACATATTAAGGTTGACAGTCCCTTGTTGGTGTAAAGAATTTATGCATCAAAACCTGTAGATGAACAATCCATATACATACACAATTAAGTTTGCACGAAATCCCCGGAGTATGAGTCCTACTAATATTTTCTCTCCCCCCCCTCCCAACCTGTCACCCATTCACCCCCCCCCCCCCCCACCTCCCCTTCCCCCTCTGCCTGCCCCACACACCTATCTTCGTATACTATGTATAACGCATTTAGCTCTCTCCTCATATTTACTCTTTCATGGTTTTCTTCTCAGTAATTTATGTCTTGCTTATTACCTTATCATCCCGGGAGATCCGAGAAAAACCCGGAAATTTTTTCATCCAGGGGAAAACCGGGAAAAATCTGGGAATTTATTAGAATTTCAGGAATTTTTCATTGTTTTAGTTTTCAGTTAAATTTTTGCGATTTTGACTGGTAAGAACCATTACTCTAACAAAGAATATTACTGTATCCCGCTACTGTGGAATAATACTGCAGCATTAAAACATGAACGTGAGAAGAAAACGAAAATAAAACTTAAATTGCAAAGGAAATGCGCCATATGAAATAACACAGTGCTCGTACAAGCGTCTGCCAACAGCAGAATGTGTCAAAGGCTTTCAGAAGACTATGCAATGCTTCATAACAACAAATTGCCTTCGATGAGCATGACGTCACAACTGTTTACATTAGACTCATTTAATCAGTTACGAGCGGGCTCATGCACATGCGCAGTTGTCATGTATGAGTATTACCTTCTCCCGCTTCTGGCTACAGAAATGTGGCTGTTGGCTGTGTAAGCAGCAGTAGAAGCAACCAGCCACATGGTGCCCAGAAAAATTTTACTGGCACGCCCAAGCTGCCAGATTCACACATGTGCAGCAGGCCCAGATCTAGTGGGGAGTGAGGACAAACCGGGGTATCTGAACCGGGCGGCAATTTTGAGGGGAGGGGGCAAATTCATATTCTTGAGGAAAAAAAAACCTTGTTTCACAAAGCACCTAGCATCCAGCGCATGTCGGTCTATCAATTATTCATATGATTTTGAAACGCACCCCTGCTGGTTTTTGAACACATTCGAAGTTGATTTCTGAATGAATTATAAGTTGGTTTTTGAATGCGTGCATAGTGTACGTGACGTCTTTGCCAGGGGAATCCTCGTGATATTTAGAAATAAACTTTCCTGCAGACAAAACAGGACGGGGCTATACGAGCTGAGCGGAATAAAGCCAAACCGGTGAATGCCAAGTGCTGCTTGTTTATGTGGTTGATTCGGTTTGCAAATGTTCAGTGTTGTTAGGGGAAAGCTCACCAGATATGGTGGGTACTGGGGAAAAAAATACCCAGGGTGGACCAAAATTAGCAAGCCTCTGCCCCTCTAAAAAGGGAAGGGGGTTGGCAGCAGGAATGGCATCCGGCTGTAAAAACATTCCCAAAACAAGAGGAATGATGGATGCTTCTCAAGATAAATGTTCCAGAGCAATAGCCTCCCATTTGGATCTCCGGGGGAGGCGTTTTGCAAAGGATCCAAAGGTGTTCAAGATCAGAGTGGGAACTCTAAATGTGGAAACGATGACGGGAAAGGGAACATAGATAGTAGACATGATGCAGAGGAGGAATATAAAGTCTTTGTGTGTGCAAGAGTCAAGGTGGAAGGGCAATAAGACACAGATCTTAGCTGAAGGCTATAAGCTGCTTTATAGTAGTTCAAGCCCTGAATCAAGAAATGGAGTTGGAGTTATTCTGCACAGAGAGCTTCAAGAAGAGGTATGTGAAGTCAGCAGAGTAATTGATAGGATAATGTGTGTTAAGATGATGTTTGGTGGAGTAATGGTAACAGTGCTGACAGCCTACGCATCCCAAGCGGGATGTTCGGAGGACGAGAAGGAAAAATTTTGGAGAGATTTGGATGGAGTAATGGTCAGAATACCAGAGAATGAAAGAGTGATAGTCGGAGGGGATCTAAATGGTCATGGCGGAAGGAAAGGTGAGGAAGAGAGGTGGCATGGAAGATGGGGATATGGCGAGAGAAATGAGGAAGGAAAAAAGATAGTGGAGTTTGCAGTGGCTTTTGGTCTAGTGATTACGAATACCTACTTCCAAAGAAAAAGGGAAAAACTAATAACATACAGGAGTGGCGAAAATAAAAGCCAAATTGATTACATATTATGTAGAAGGAACAATAGTGGGGAGCTGCGAAATACTAAGGTCATATACGGTGAAGGAATACCAACACAACATAAGTTGATTGTAGCAGATTGTGAGTTGAAAGTATGTAAAAGACAGAGGCACATAAATCAATGTGAAAGGAAAATTAAGTGGTGGAGATTAAAGGATAAAAATTTGAGAGAGGAGTTCATTAAAAAATTACTGGGAAAGGTAAAATTGGCAGAGAGTGTGCAGGAGTGGTGGAAAATAAATAGTGCTGTTATAAGGAAGACTGGGGAGTGTTTGAGTTAACATCTGGGAGAGGGGTGCCAAAAGATAATGAAGCATGGTGGTGGAATGAAGAGGTGCAGAAGGTTGTTAAGGAAAAGAAAGATGCTAAGAGGAAGTGAGATATGTCCGGAAGTGCTGAGGATGGGCAAGCATACAAAAGTGCAAAGAAGGAGGCAAAATGAGCCATGGCTAAAGCTAAAGCTGAATCAGTAAGGGAGGCATACGAACAACTACAGAAAAATCAGGATATGAGCAACTGATACGGATTGGCAAATCAAGAGATAAAGCTTCTAAGGATCTAACACCAATAAAACAAATGAAAGATGAAACAGGAATAATTCTGGGGTTGAATTATTTTGAGAAATTGCTGATGAAGAAAATGTAAGAGTGAAAACTGAGGAAGGAGGGGCAAACGAAGGATTAACGATGGATATAAGTAGAGATGAAGTTGAACGGGCAGTTGAAAAGATGAAAAATGGAAAGGCAGTTGGCCGAGACCAGATCCCTATTGAGGTATGGAAGTGTCTTGGTAAAAAGGGAATTGAGCTCCTATGGGATTTAATGAAGATGATTTGGTGACAGGAGGAGGTGCCAGACGAGTGGAGAACTAGTGTACTGATCCCAATATTTAAGGGGAAATGTGATGTGCAGGACTGCAGTAACTATAGAGGTATTAAACTGATGGCACACACAATGAAAATTTGGGAAAGAGTTATACACTCCTGGAAATTGAAATAAGAACACCATGAATTCATTGTCCCAGGAAGGGGAAACTTCATTGACACATTCCTGGGGTCAGATACATCACATGATCACACTGACAGAACCACAGGCACATAGACACAGGCAACAGAGCATGCACAATGTCGGCACTAGTACAGTGTATATCCACCTTTCGCAGCAATGCGGGCTGCTATTCTCCCATGGAGACGATCGTAGAGATGCTGGATGTAGTCCTGTGGAACGGCTTGCCATGCCATTTCCACCTGGCGCCTCAGTTGGACCAGCGTTCGTGCTGGACGTGCAGACCTCGTGAGACGACGCTTCATCCAGTCCCAAACATGCTCAATGGGGGACAGATCCGGAGATCTTGCTGGCCAGGGTAGTTGACTTACACCTTCTAGAGCACGTTGGGTGGCACGGGATACATGCGGACGTGCATTGTCCTGTTGGAACAGCAAGTTCCCTTGCCGGTCTAGGAATGGTAGAACGATGGGTTCGATGACGGTTTGGATGTACCGTGCACTATTCAGTGTCCCCTCGACGATCACCAGTGGTGTACGGCCAGTGTAGGAGATCGCTCCCCACACCATGATGCCGGGTGTTGGCCCTGTGTGCCTCGGTCGTATACAGTCCTGATAGTGGCGCTCACCTGCACGGCGCCAAACACACATACGACCATCATTGGCACCAAGGCAGAAGCGACTCTCATCGCTGAAGACGACATGTCTCCATTCGTCCCTCCATTCACGCCTGTCGCGACACCACTGGAGGCGGGCTGCACGATGTTGGGGCGTGAGCGGAAGACGGCCTAACGGTGTGCGGGACCGTAGCCCAGCTTCATGGAGACGGTTGCGAATGGTCCTTGCCGATACCCCAGGAGCAACAGTGTCCCTAATTTGCTGGGAAGTGGCGGTGCGGTCCCCTACGGCACTGCGTAGGATCCTACGGTCTTGGCGTGCATCCGTGCGTCGCTGCGGTCCGGTCCCAGGTCGACGGGCATGTACACCTTCCGCCGACCACTGGCGACAACATCGATGTACTGTGGAGACCTCACGCCCCACGTGTTGAGCAATTCGGCGGTACGTCCACCCGGCCTCCCGCATGCCCACTATACGCCCTCGCTCAAAGTCCGTCAACTGCACATACGGTTCACGTCCACACTGTCGCGGCATGCTACCAGTGTTAAAGACTGCGATGGAGCTCCGTATGCCATGGCAAACTGGCTGACACTGACGGCGGCGGTGCACAAATGCTGCGCAGCTAGCGCCATTCGACGGCCAACACCGCGGTTCCTGGTGTGTCCGCTGTGCCGTGCGTGTGATCATTGCTTGTACAGCCCTCTCGCAGTGTCCGGAGCAAGTATGGTGGGTCTGACACACCAGTGTCAATGTGTTCTTTTTTCCATTTCCAGGAGTGTAGAAGCAAGATTATGCAAGGAGACTGTGGTGTGTGAAGAACAGTTTGGGTTCACGCCTGGAAGAGGAACGACTGATGCAATACATGCTTTAAGGCGGATAGTGGAGAGACATGGGGAGCTACTAGCCGATCTACATATGGCTTTCATTGATTTGGAGAAAGCATATGACAGAGTCCCAAGGGACAAAATATGGAGAAGCATGAGAGAGCAGTGTGTGCCAGAGAAGTATGTGAGGTTAGTGAAGGAAATGTACAGAGGAGCAATGACACAGGTGAGAAGTAGTGTGGGAATGACAAAGGAGTTTCCAGTAAAAGTAGGGTTACATCAAGGGTCTGCGCTTAGTCCCTACCTCTTTGACCTGATTATGGATGTGCTGGTGAAAGATGTGAAGAAGGAAGCACAGTGGAATATGATGTTTGCGGATGATGTGGTTCTTTGTGAGCAGAGCATCGACAGACTTGAGGAAAAGCTGGAGGACTGGAGGAAGGCACTAGAAGAAAGAGGGATGAAAATTAGCAGGACAAACTCAGAATATTTAGCACTGAAGGATGTGCAGATGAGGTCTTGCAAGATCCAGGATGATGAGCTGAAATCGATCTGCAAATTTAAATACCTGGGGTCGTACATACAGAAGGATGGAGGACTGGAAAGCGAGATACAACACCGAATAAATTGCGGTTGGAACAACTGGAGGAAAATGAGTGGAGTGCTGTGTGACAAGAAGGTGAGCATTGGGTTGAAAGGGAAAGTGTACATACAAGTCGGTGGTAAGGCCTGCTATGATATATGGGGCACATACATGGCCAATCACATTAGCCCAGGAAAGGAAGATATAAGTGGTTGAAGTGAGGATGCTGAGGTGGATGTGTGGGGTAACAAGGAAGAACAGAATTAGAAATGAATTTGTTAGAGGAGCTGTGAAAGTGTGACTCATGCGGAAAAAGATACAAGAGAGCAGACTAAGGTGGTACGGACACTTACAGAGAAAAGGGGAAGAGTATATCGGAAACAGAGTTGAAGATATAAAGACTGAAGGAGCGAGAAGGAGAGGAAGACCGAAGATGAGGTGGAAGGATAAGCTATCCGGGGACCTAAGGGAGAAAGGATGGAAGAAAGAAGAGGCAATGGATAGAGAACTATGGAGGAGAAGGATCCAGAAGAGCAACGCCGACCCTACGTGACGTGGGACAAGGCGACGATAAAGAAGAAGAAGAAGAAGAAAGAATAAAGTCCAGTTTTTCTGAAGAGTTCTTGTTTTCATGGTTACAAATAATACTATCCAGTATTAATTGCGAGGGGTTTTCTTAAATAGGAGGGGGGGGGGGGATCAGACTGTCAAACCGACCGACTGGGAGCAGGAGAGGCACAACAGGTCATTTTAATTTTCATTGTTCTGAAATAGTTTAATGGCATCCATTACAAAATATACAGGTTTGAGTTCCACAGAGCAAAATACAGTGACGTGCAGTATAACAGTTTTGTTTGAAGATGCGTGGTACCTCACTGCACACTTAAGACCAAATGACGTGTCTTGCATATCCTCGAAGATATATCTTTTATGTATCAGATTCTTCAGAATGATGTGCACTACAAAATGAACTTATTTTTGAAAAGCCTTTTTTTTTATTTTTGTCGTTCTGATACGCAGAGCAGGTCTCTATGTGACCCGTTTTTACATTTAGTGATTTTTGTTTCCTCTTCGTTTACTGCTCTCACATCAAATGAAAACAAGATGGATTTCTGTGACTGGGAGCTATCAAGTGAATTAAAATACATTCACATAATTACAGAAGGGCAAACTATGTTACTAGTTTCAGATTTTATTTTATTTCCACATTTCTGACGGTCAAGCATTAATCGCCTTGCAGAGAAATGAAGTTATTTTTGTCGGTTTGAAAAATAAATTTGGTTTTTATTAAACTTTCCTGCTGAGGCAGTCAATTTATTCCACACTATTGGCTAGTTTCAACTGTTCGCTGATCTTCAGGTGCACGTTTTCACCTTCTAGCACGTATGGCATTATGCTATAATAGAGAACCAAACATGAGATAATACAGTACTGGTACTCCAAGAAAATGTACATCCTGAAAACCACACTGAAAATTCTCTGCCTCGTGATGACTGGGTGTTGTGTGCTGTCCTTAGGTTAGTTAGGTTTAAGTAGTTCTAAGTTCTAAGGGACTGATGACCATAGCTGTTAAGTCCCATAGTGCTCAGAGCCATTTGAACCATTTTTGAACCACACTGAAAAGCTTTATATCTGGTCGAGGTCTACATCATTGAGAATCTGGACATACAAATATTCACTGTAAGGCGAACTATGCATTTTAGTGTGGTTCTCGAAATACCGATGCTGTTGGAGTATCCTCTGATGTCTTGTTTCTTTTATGACATAATGTAAGATCTTTTAATGTTTTACACGTACGTACATAACGGGCTTCCTACATCATCATAGCTGCGAAAGCGCGGTGACGTCTCTTATCTGCTGCTCTCTGACAACTGCTGAAATAAATCTATTTTTAACAGGTCACGGGAAAATATTGTGAATTGTTGTTCAGAAAGCATTATTTTCAAAGTAAATTTCCTTTTACACAGGATGAACTATGTGCGAGAATGTATGATGGATTTCTTAAATCACAGAGTGTTTGGTCTTTTTTAAAAATCAACTCTTTGTTGATGAGCCATTTAGAAGAATTTCGAGCTCCGAAGATCAGGGATTTATGTCGGTATTAAAAATTTTGCTGGCATATTTTTGTGGTGTATCTTAAAGTGTAACATGTGCTAAACAGATCAACATTATAAGTGAAAGCTTAGCTTCTCTTGTAGCTTATTAATCTTCGAGACAAATATTATATGCGAAAGCTTTGCTTCTCTTGTGTCAACACTATGTATATTAATTTAAACCATTAACTTTTCCTGTTGGTGGAATTCGAATTTATACTTTCGTAATACGAAGATATGCAGCGTACATGTTGCTGCACATCAAAGATCTTTACAAAACATGTTTTTTTCCCCCTGAGTATCATTTTCTAAAGTGCTGGGAAATTCTACGCTGCTGTGTAAAACCATATCCTATCAAAGGATAAGTTTTACAGTCCTGAGGGAAAGTATACTGTCAATTAACATGGCAAAACCGTATTTTCACCCGGGAGAAAATGTGTTTTTAACCAGGAGATCCAGGAAAAATCCGGGAATTTTTTCTCCTTGTCTGTGTAAACGCCCTGTCCACCTATAAGGCCTCAGGTGTTCATATCTCATCCAGTGCAGGCATCAACAATTAGTCTTTCCATCTCACCCTGTGCAGTAAGTATCCCCTGGCATGGGGTTGTGAATGACTATTCCGTAACTCTCACCACTTCATAAGTGTCACCAGTCCTTTTCCTTCATCCCTCCTCCTTTCCCTTAAGTCCTTGCACCCAAAGAAGGGGTCACTGGTTACAAAAGCTCACACTTCTCTTGCATGTTTTATGTGTGTTTCCTCTTGCTGCCACTTGGTGAGGTTTTTTAATTTGACCGTATAATATTTTAAACAGTGATTATTTTTGTTGATATAAAGTGTTGTTTAATGGTTATACTCTCTGTAAGGACATGTTGTCATTAGATTCAGGCCGTAGGAAAAAATGTGTTATTCAATTGCCAATTTTTCCCAGTAGCGGCTTCTCATCACTACTAACACCAGTATGAAAAAACATATCTTCAGTATCCATTAAATAAGCATGAAAAGGTTATAGAAGCTCCTAGTCCCAAAAAAAATTTAAAAAAATAAAATAAAAAATAAAAATAAAAATAAAAAATCAGTAAAAGGCCAGTCCTGTTGTGTGCACCATTAATGTAATGCTGGACACTTAATATCAATTAGTGCACAGAATAATCTACTTTCAACTACTGAATAGTAGTGAAACTTTTTGTTTGCAGATTATGGTTTGCATTGGCATGAACATTGCAGAAGATAGTAAATTAGATGCTGTTTGGTAGGAGTATTGCAAATGACATAATTTTCATCATAGATTTCTCATTACTTACCAACCAGTTTTTTAAACAATTTATGTGCTATATTTCTGCACCTATATCTATATTATATGAATCATTACAGTGCACATTTCAGAGGATATATTTTATTTTGTTGTCTTTTAAGAGTTCTTCTCATCCCATCTTTATCTTCTCATCTTCAGAAAAGAGATGTCGAAGGCTGAAGAATATTTATAGATTCAGTCCTGGAAATGAATTCTAGGAGGTTTTCAGTTAGATTGTCTTGAAATATTTTGTGTCTTTCTTTGTATGTATATCAGTTGAGATGTTCATAAAATGTATTACCTTTTGCCTTGAGGCAGCAAAGCCTATGACCATACACACTGTTGTTTTTGCACACTTGATATACCCTACTATTCTCTCTTAGTGTGGACCCCAAACACTTAAATTTGAATGCAGCCTGCACAAGACTGTTGTAAAGCAATCAATTTTATGGACAAACCAAAGTTTTCCACTCTGCTATGAGTGAAATAAAGGTCCATTTACTTTTTCAACAAACAATGTGCAATTTTTTTACTTGATATTACTATGCAAATTTAATCCCAGATATTTGTTGTAGGTAATTGATGCCAGTAGTGGTTTATTTATATTGTAGCCGAAGGAATGCAACCTTTTATATATATATATATATATATATATATATATATATATATATATATATATATATATATATGAAGTGCTTTGTAGCCATACATTTCTCTACATTAAGGGCTAATCACCATTATTGTTATCAGGTTGATATGTTGCCCGGGTCTTGGTATTAACATAATTTCTATTGTCTAATGGTTTGTTGTATGTTATCACCCTAAGAAATTCTAAACTGCTAATAATGAAATTTGGTAATGGAATGTTCTGGTGGAATATAAGCAATTTAGTAATAGCAACTCACCGAATAGTAGAGGTGCTGAGTCTTTGGCACATAAACAAGACTGAAAACTTTACTAATTTTTGGACCATGCTTTTTTCTATCTAGGGTAAACACACACACACACACACACACACACACACACACACACACACACCACCAGTAATTTCTTTGCTCGGTATTGTCTGCAACCATACTTCGCAAACCATTGTCGAGTCCATAGTACTCCACTTGATCAGATCATTCCTGCATTCATTTTATATCTTCATTATGGTGTTTAATTTTACTTCTATGTTCCCATTGAAGCAAGAAACATTGCTTTTGGGAAGGTAGGAGACGAGGTACTGGCGGAAGTGAAGCTGTGCATGGGTAGCGTAGTTGGCACTTGCCCATGAAAGACAAAGGTCCTGAGTTCGAGTCTTGGTCTGGAACACAGTTTTAATCTGCCAGGAAGTTTCAACTTTGCTTTTGGTTTGCCTTATTTTGTTTTTAGGTTTGTGTATGCCAGTTCTCCTTGTGACTGACTCAATTCAATGATTTGACATTGCAGTTAAATCAGCATCTTGAATTTACTTGTCCAACTACCTCAATGACTTGTTCAACTACCTCATTTTTTAATTTGATACAATTTTCTACACTTGTTTCCTTACCTTCACAGTTGTTATTTTCATTATCAACATCATCAGTCTCTTTCACAGCCACATTGCCCTTAGGTGCAATGGATTAAATTTGTATCCTCCATAACATCACTTCTTCACCTATAGCGAATTATTTACTGTAGTAGCTGTCCCATCACTTATTATTGCCTTGTATAGTTGAAAACTACCCACATAATTTTAATTTTGCCCAGTTATTTACAGACAGTCATTTAAAGCACTGTCCTGTCCCTGTACTTTCTCTGTGACATTGACGGACACTTTTTCGAATAAGTATATCAAGGTTTACTGTTCTAAAAATTATTTTCCCAACTATGTCATGCATGCAATCCACATATCTAAGAAAATGATCAAAAAGCTATAATGTGAACCTGTAGTGAAGTATGCCTATGGGGAACCACAATGACAACCTTATATATCAAAAGGACAGAACTCTTTTTGCCATTTAAAATTGATAGTGTCTCCTTGATCTGAATATTCACTCTGGCTACTATTATTTCAGTTAAGTAACACCATTGTATTTTCCAAATAAAGGTATATGATGAAGTAATAAAGTTGCACACTGCATTTAATAATATTGTGTACTAGTTCAAAAGTATACATTGATCTTCATACATTAGATCATGTTGCTTTCTACCTCACTACAGGTTGTTATCTTTTAGATTTACAAAAAATCTTGTGAAACTGTTGTGTTGTCAATATCTTATGACTTAATTCTGATGTTTAACATTGAATACCACAAGGCACAAAATTCATGGAATCCTCAAACTCTCAAAGCATTCCATCTGGATGGATGGAAATGGGCCATGCGACATAGACTGAGGCGAGTGGTTTTGATGAGTGGATTGGGTGAGGAGCAAAGGGAGGTATGGAGTGGGATGGAGACTGGAAATGGGAGGGAGATTTGGAGATAGGGAGTGAGATGGAGACTTGCAGTGGGAGGGGGGTTTGGGGAAGCATGCTGGCACCTGGGAGGCAGGCAGTAGGTTTGCAGTATAGGATTGTAGGCAGGAGAGGCAGCACAGAATAGGAATGTGAGACTCTGGCACTGCCATCTGTGAGTTTGTGGAGGGCACAACGACACTGCTATGGGGGGGAGGGCCTTGGGAGGGGGTGAGTGTACAGAGGAAGGGGAGACACTGGACAAGAAGGTGTCAGTACAGAATGAGTGAAGTTGAGGTCAGGGGCAAGGTGGAGGTTTATGTGGTATATGGGATTAGTGGAGGTTGATTAAGTGAAGCAGATGTTACTCCCATAAACCATCAATGCAGTCCTTAATATGGAATTTTAGCTCCAATACCTATTGGACTAAAACAGGAAAAAAAAAATTTAACTGAAGATGGTACATTGCTAACAACAATGTTCCTAACCAAAATTGTGTAACATCTGTTTAATGCATCCCTGTACATTTTAGTCTTCAGAATTTTGCATCTTTGACTTTGTAACAGATAACTGAAGTAATTGCTGTGACACCTGCATTTATTTTCTTATTTTTGTAATGATTGAAGCATTGTTTATTATTTATAAATATTGTTAATAAAAAATATGTATTTGAATATTGTCTGTAGTCAGAAAATATTTTGTTCTGTATAGGTTCGAATGTTTGGAACAATTGTGTCATCATGGCTTGGCCGTTGTTCTACAGTGGACAAAAGTATGGAAACAGCGGTTGTATCAGCAACAATGGCAGTGTATAGTGCAATTGAATCAGAAATGAGGCCTACTCCTGATCGTACCCATTACACATTTAACCTTAGAGATTTAGCACGTGTTTTCCAGGGCCTTCTAATGCATGTACCAGGAGAAATTAAAGTAAGTTGACTGAGAATGCATAATACTTTCCTAAGTCCTACATCAAATTATCTCAAAACTCTTAGGTAGTATTGTGTTGCAGCCTTTGAGCTGCTAAACTCGGCAATAAATAAATTAAAGGCTCTAATAGAGTATTTGCAAACTGCCACCAGACAGTTAATTATAAATTCAGGTAATTTCTTTGCATTTATGCATACATTCTACTTAATATAACCATTTTCTAATTTTGTGAAGTTCCATATATGTGCCCAGAACCACTATTTATTTTTTGTTAATTGTGGTTATTTAATTCATGAAACCTGATAATTACATCAATGTCTTAATGCCTCAGCATCTATATTGAACTTTCTAACAGTGGAAAGTACAGGATGGAATAACAGCAATATGGAAACGATATATTACTACTCGCTACACAGAGGATACATTGAGTCATGAAGAGGCACAATTAAAAAGAATGTTGGAAATGTTGAGCTTTTGGACTGTGTCCTTCATCAGAAGTAGGAAATACACATACATTTACAAGGCACAGTTCACACATACACAGCCAATCTCTGGATGCTAAGGCCCAATTGTAGCTGTGCCTGAGATAAGCTGGGGGAGGTAGTGGGGGTACAGAAGAGACATAAGGTGAACAATGGTAGGGATAACAGGGTGGGAATGAGTAAAGATGTAAGTGGTGCATGTGGGAGCAGGTTGCAGGAATATGGTGGGGCAGGAGAAGGACAGTATCTACATGCGTTGGCAGGGTAGAAGGTGTGTGTAATACTGTAATGGGGGCAGGGAAGATGATAGATAGGAACTAACAGAGATTGATGCCAGGAATGAAGGATATGTTGCAGGGAGAGATGTGCAGTTCAGAAATTCTGATGTTGGTGAGGAGAACACAAATGGTACAGGCCATGAGGTAGCCATTAAAGTGAAGCACATCACGTTAGACAGCGTACTTGGCAACTGGCTAGTCAAACTGCCTCACAGATAGTGTGTTTGCTGCTGTTGGTAGTAGTTTATCTTGTAACAGAAGTTGCAGGTAGCGTGGGTAGTTGTTCTGCTTGACAAACAGAATAAATTAATAATTGGTTCCTTTTATCAATTCTCTGCAAAGATGATACAGTTGCTGAACATTTCAAAGAAATCTTGAGTCTCATTTCAAATAGGTACCGGTACCCCACTCATACAGTTATAAGTGGTGGTGAATTCAATCTACCCTCAAAATGCTAGTGAAAATGCATGTTTAAAGAAGGTGGTAAGCCCAAAGAATCGTCTGAAATTGTACTAAGTGTTTTCTTAAAAAATTATTAGTTCAGGAACCCAATCAATGCATAAATGATTGTGAAAACATACTTGATCATTCAGCAGCAAATAATCCTGAGCAAATAGGAAGCATCGAGATGGATACAGGGCTTAGTGACCACAAGGTCATTATAGCAAGACTTAATACTATACTTCCATATCCACCAAAAATAAAAGGAAAATATTTCTATTTAAAAGGAAAACCACATAAGAATTTGCTTGATGTCTTCCTAAGAGACAGTCTCCACTCCTTCCAAACAAACTGTGTAAGCATACAGTCACAAAACTTGCAGACTTCAATCTTTCATCATCATTCTCTAGAATTACATCCAGTCATGGAGGGTCATGTATATTTGTTAAAATTGGTATTGATTATTGTAACATAAAACCCATTGAACTGTTAGCTGAAGAGAAAGCTTTTGAAGTATCTGCAGTGGAGCACTCTGCATTAAAATTAATAATCATCTGTGTATATAGGAGTCCTGATGTGAACTTAAATGATTTCTGTCATCAACTCTGCAGCTTTAAATACTATAAAAAACTTCAACAAAACAGTGATCATATGTGGAGATATCAATATAGATTTTCAAGAAATCTCAAAAGACCAGCAAGGCGTAATGGCTCTACTAGAAGCATATAACATAAAAGCCACCATAGATTCTCCTACAAGAGTTACACCAACAACTAGCTCAACAATTGATCAGATATTAATAAACACAAATGTTATTCACAATTTCTGTGCAGGGAATCTTAATACTTGCTTTAGTGATCACTATGCACAATTTATTGCTTTACACACCCCAAGTGAAACAAATGAGAAAGAGGAACTAGTAAAAGAAACAAGAAAATTCACCAACAAACAAATAAACGTTTTTATACAGAGACTAAGTGAAGAAACCTGGTACGAAGTGTATACTTGAGAAAATACCAACAAAAAGTTCGAAAAATTTATGGAAATCTTCATGTCATACTATGGAAAAAAAAAGATTACACAATATAGCAAAGACACAGAACATGCCTCATGAATTTCATTTGTACCTGAAGAATTACAAGAGGATCCTCAAAAATGTTGTTTGTAAGGAAAGATAAAACACTGGCAAATGACAAATACATTGAAAATTCAAAAACCAAATCTAAAGCTATGTGGGAAGTTATAAAGAATCAAACAAGTGAAACTAAACAGTATAAAAATATAAACTTATGATATGAAGGACAAATAATTTCTTGCCCAACAAAAATTGCAGGGACCTTCCACAAATATTTTGCAAGCGTGGTGAACAGTTGGTGAGTGGACTGGAAGAACACAACAGAATATTTATTTATTCTTTGCCCATGGACTCCAGCTGAGCGTATTGGGTGTGTCATACAATAGGCTGTTAACATCAAACTTGATTTCATTATATATAAATGAAACAAATAATTAAACAGAAATAGTCTATAAGCATACAAATGTATTACATGTTTCACTTTATATATACACACAAATCCAAACAACATACAGAAATGATAATTTTTAAAGGTACATTTCAGTAATTATATATTTAAACACATTCTTAGTATTCACCCAAACTGTATATACATTTCTCTGTGAGATATAGTTTCAAATGATGGTTAAAACATTTTAGGTCTGTTTCTTTTTTAATGATTTTGGGGAGTTTATTAAAAAACCTTTTGCCTGCTTCTTCAGGGACAGTCATAGACAGTTTTAGATTTCTGTTTATCGTGTAGTAATTTTCATTTCCTCTTGTACCGTGTTTGTGTACATCTTTATTTAGGAGGTGTCTATCGCTAGACCTTACCGCCATTATGCTTTGGTATATGTACAGTGAATATACTGTCATAATATTATAGTGTATAAAAGCTTCTCTACAGGTCTGTCTGGGTGGTATTTTTGCAATGCATCTCAGTGCCCTTTTCTGAATTGTGAATATTCTTTTGAAGTAGCTCACCTCCTTCATCCAATAATGTGAGGAACATGTCTACATCGTTCCTTTCACCCACAAATACTGAAGAAATTTTATCAGTTATAAAAACCTTCAAAACAGGGTACTCATGTGGAATTATTAAAAAATGCTTACGTTAGCTGAACCCTTGACACATTTGTGCAACAGCTCACTGGCATCAAGAACCTTCCCTTCATGCTTAAAAACAGCAAAACAGAAACCACTGCTCAAAAAAGGAAATCCAGAATGTCCAATAGTCCTATTGCCTGTATTTTTAAAAAAAATTAGAATTTTTTTTATAAGACATTGTCTGATTTCTTAAATAAAAATAAAATTCTCTCTCCCTCACAAATGGTTTCAGGGAAGGCTGTTCAACTGAAAGTGCAATATTTGAATTTCTTAATGAAATCTATACTAAACTGGATACAAGTGAGTTTGTGACAGGCATATGTCTTGATTTATCCAAAGCTTTTGACGTCATTGACCATAATGCCCTGCTGCAGAAGCTCGTCCTTTTAGGAATTAGAGGTAAACCCAATGAGTGGCTCGGGACATACGTATGTGGTCACGAACAGGTGGTTGAAGTGCAATATACTGACCATAACAAAATCGGCTACTACTAGTCAGGATGTGAAAATGTGAAATATGGCGTCCCTCAAGGATCAGTATTAGGACCCATTCTGTTTCTCCTCTATGTCAATGATCTTATGTACAACAAGTATTGCCAAACTAGCCTCGAATTTGCAGATGATACAAGCTTCCTTATTAGTGGTAAAATAGGAGAAAAACTAGAAGACTCCACCACCCAAACAATGAACAGGGTAGAACTGTGGTTCAGCTATAACAAGCTAATTATAAACAAAGAAAAGACAGTAGCACTGAACGTCTATAATCCAAAAGGAAGACACCACCCAAATAATACAAATAGAACTAAGGGACAGAGTTCTTGAAAGTGTTGACAGCACAAAATTTCTGGGACTCTGGCTCCAGAACAACACAAAATGGGAGTTACACATTGAATATTTGCAAAGAAAATTAAGCAAAACCTGCTACCTGATGAGGATCGTAAAAACTTGTTGCAGCAAAGCCAACCTGTTAAATGTATACTACTCCAATGTGCATTTTGTAATTAAATATGGCATAATCTTCTAGGGCAATGCAACAACAAATATTAAACTTTTCAGGATGCAAAAGAGAATATTAAGAATTATTGAAGGAATAAACAATACAAAATCATGCAGACCCATATTAAAAAAACTGTCAGTTCCTCCTTTTCCTTGCATTTTTATCTACGAAACATCAGTTTTCATCATTCTATATATTGATAGACACCCAGATATCTTATTAAAAAATGAAAATATATAGGCATACAATACAAGGCAAAAATCTGACCTTCATATGAAACAGGTGAGAACACATTGTGCCAAAAAGGCACTCTACATACTGGGATAAAGATTTACAATAATCTGCCTAACCGTATTAAATCAGTAGGTAAACTCAGTAGTTTTAAGGCTGAACTAAAGGCATACTTAATTAATCATTGCTTTTCCAATCTGACAGAATACCTACAAACCAAACAACGAAAATAAAGATGCATTATGAATATTCTACTTTGTATGTTGCCTCTAACATTTGTTGTATAAATGATTCTTTGCGAAATTACTTCAATAACTAGTCCTTAGGAATGCAATACAAATGGTATTTTATCTTGTAAAGACCTAACCATGTCCAATATCCTTGTATATATTCTATACATGTAGGATTTGAAGGACTAATTAATAAGTACATCAGTTGTGGCCTAAATTTAAGGAAATAGTATTGACAGCAGTTGAGAGACTTATATAAAATAAATTATTAATAAATGGAACTGATCCTGCATGGTACTGAAAACGGTCAGAACACTATTACTTAAGCAACCAAAAAGCAAGCTTTGTTTAAAAGAATCCAAAATCTCCAAGACTGGCAATATTACACTGAAGCTCAAGACTGAGTACTGTATTCAGTGTGAGATGCTTTTGATAGCTTCCAGTTGCAAACTTTGTCTCAAAATCTGCAGAAATTCCAGAGAGCATCTGGTCATATGTAAAGTACAGCAGTTGTAGGACATAACCAATACTTTCAATGTAAAATACCAATGACAGTACCACTAAATTTGAGTTACTCAATATGGTCGTCAGATGTTCCTTAACCAGAGAAGACAAAGTAAACATTCCAAAATTTGGATAAAGAACAGCAGCCAACGTGAGTAACTTAGAAACAGATATCCTAGTGTAGTGAAGCAACTTACATCAATTGGTAAACACAAATCCCCTGGTCCAGATTGTACACCAGTTTGATTCTGTTGTGACTTGGCGAGACAGCCAAGTCACTATGAGAGGAAGCCGAAAGGCACGCGTTTAAGCTCACGCAGGCTGGCGTGAGGTCTGGAACAGTTAAAGGAGTTGAGTCTAGTAAAAAAAAAGTACGTAGCTTTGGGAATACTTAACTTTAATCCATAATTGGTAAACATCGGTCTGACGGTACATGCATCACAAGATAAATAGCAAATGATAATGGCGCCTTGCTAGGTCGTAGCAAATGACATAGCTGAAGGCTATGCTAACTATCGTCTCGGCAAATGAGAGCATAATTTGTCAGTGAACCATCACTAGCAAAGTCGGCTGTACAACTGGGGCGAGTGCTAGTAAGTCTCTCTAGACCTGCCGTGTGGCGGCGCTCGGTCTGCAATCACTGATAGTGGCGACACGCGGGTCCGATATATACTACTGGACCGCAGCCGATTTAAAGGCTACCACCTAGCAAGTGTGGTGTCTGGCGGTGACACCACAGATTCCTTTCAGAGTATACTGATGCAATAGCTCCATCTTAGCAATCATATACAACCCTCTCCCTTAAAACCCACATCATTTCGTCTTTCCCTCTCCTTCCCTCTTTCCTGATGAAGCAACCTTGCATAGCGAAAGCTTGAAATTTGTATTTGTGTTTGTGTGTTTTTTTATTGTGTATCAACATACCAGCACTTTCTCGTTTGGTAAGTTACAGCATCTCAACCTCCTCTCATTGCACACAAACCCAGTCTCTCACATCTACTCAATCTCCCACTTCCAGCTCCACTCCCTCCAAAACCTCAAAATTCCGATCAACACAATCTGGAACCACAACACCCTAATTCAGTAGTTAACCTTTCCTCCAAACCTCTCTCCCAATCCGAAACCTCTGTCCTATCCAAAGGCCTCACCTTCAGCCCCACTCCCAGATTCAACCAAACAGCCCTCGTCAAAGATTTACTGTCCTACACTCGTACTCTCTGCTGGAAGTATCACTTTGCCACGAAGAAAAATGATCCTAATCCTACTCCTAATGATCCGACTCCTCAAGACACCATCCAAATTGAACCCTGCCTGGAACAGTTCCGTCCTCCGTCACAGCGGGACCCACCTCCTCTTCCTCAAAATCACCCTCTCCAAACCTTCCAGGAATTTCTGACTTCCAGCCTTGCATCTCAATCCTTCTTAAAAAACCTTAATCCTACACCCAACATCACCACTGCTGAAGCCCAGGCTATCCGTGATCTGAAGGCTGACCGATCCATCGTCATTCTTCCGGCGGACAAGGGTTCCACGACCGTGGTACTTGATCGTCGGGAGTATGTGGCTGAGGGACTGCGTCAGCTTTCAGACAACACCACATACAAAGTTTGCCAAGGTAACCCCATTCCCGATGTCCAGGCGGAGCTTCAAGGAATCCTCAGAACCTTAGGCCCCCTGCAAAACCTTTCACCTGACTCCATCAACCTCCTGACCCCACCGACACCCCGCACCCCTACCTTCTACCTTCTTCCTAAAATCCACAAACCCAATCATCCCGGCCGCCCCATTGTAGCTGGTTACCAAGCCCCCACAGAACGTATCTCTGCCTACGTAGATCAACACCTTCAACCCATTACATGCAGTCTCCCATCCTTCATCAAGGACACCAACCACTTCCTTGAACGCCTGGAATTCTTACCCAATCTGTTACCCCCGGAAACCATCCTTGTAACCATTGATGCCACGTCCTTATACACAAATATTCCGCACGTCCAGGGCCTCGCTGTGATGGAGCATTTCCTTTCACGCTGATCACCTGCCACCCTACCTAAAACCTCTTTCCTCATCACCTTAGCCAGCTTCATCCTGACCCACAACTTCTTCACTTTTGAGGGCCAGACATACCAACAATTAAAGGGAACAGCCATGGGCACCAGGATGGCCACCTCGTACGCCAACCTATTCATGGGTTGCTTAGAGGAAGCCTTCTTGGTTACCCAAGTCTGCCAACCCAAAGTTTGGTACAGATTTATTGATGACATCTTCATGATCTGGACTCACAGTGAAGAAGAACTCCAGAATTTCCTCTCCACCCTCAACTCCTTTGGTTCCATCAGTTTCACCTGGTCCTACTCCAAATCCCATGCCACTTTCCTTGACGTTGACCTCCTCCTGTCCAATGGCCAACTTCACACGTCCGTCCACATCAAACCCACCAACAAGCAACAGTACCTCCATTATGACAGCTGCCACCCATTCCACATCAAACGGTCCCTTCCCTACAGCCTAGGTCTTCGTGGCAAACGAATCTGCTCCAGTCCGGAATCCCTGAATCATTACACCAACAACCTGAAAACAGCTTTCGCATCCCGCAACTACCCTCCCGACCTGGTACAGAAGCAAATAACCAGAGCCACTTCCTCGTCCCCTCAAACCCAGAATCCCCCACAGAAGAACCACAAAAGTGCACCACTTGTGACAGGATACTTTCCGGGACTGGACCAGACTCTGAATGTGGCTCTCCAGCAGGGATACGACTTCCTCAAATCCTGCCCTGAAATGAGATCCATCCTTCATGAAATCCTACCCACTCCACCAAGAGTGTCTTTCTGCCGTCCACCTAACCTTCGTAACCTGTTAGTTCATCCCTATGAAATCCCCAAACCACCTTCCCTACCCTCTGGCTCCTATCCTTGTAACCGCCCCCGATGCAAAACCTGTCCCATGCACCCTCCCACCACCACCTACTCCAGTCCTGTAACCCGGAAGGTGTACACGATCAGAGGCAGAGCCACGTGTGAAAGCACCCACGTGATTTACCAACTGACCTGCCTACACTGTGATGCATTCTATGTGGGAATGACCAGCAACAAACTGTCCATTCGCATGAATGGACACAGGCAGACAGTGTTTGTTGGTAATGAGGATCACCCTGTGGCTAAACATGCCTTGGTGCACAGCCAGCACATCTTGGCACAGTCTTACACCGTCCAGGTTATCTGGATACTTCCCACCAACACCAACCTATCCGAACTCCGGAGATGGGAACTTGCCCTTCAGTATATCCTCTCTTCTCGTCATCCGCCAGGCCTCGATCTCCGCTAATTTCAAGTTGCCGCCACTCATACCTCACCTGTCTTTCAACAACTTCTTTGCCTCTACACTTCTGCCTCGACTGACATCTCTGCCCAAACTCTTTGTCTTTAAATATGTCTGCTTGTGTCTGTATGTGTGGATGGATATGTGCGTGTGTGCGAGTGTATACCTGTCCTTTTTTCCCCCTAAGGTAAGTCTTTCCGCTCCCGGGATTGGAATGACTCCTTACCCTCTCCCTTAAAACCCACTTCCTTTCGTCTTCCCCTCTCCTTCCCTCTTTCCTGATGAGGCAACAGTTTGTTGCGAAAGCTTGAATTTTGTGTGTATGTTTGTGTTTGTTTGTGTGTCTATCGACCTGCCAGCGCTTTTGTTCGGTAAGTCACCTCATCTTTGTTTTTATATATAATTTTTATATATATATATTTTTCCCACGTGGAATGTTTCCCCCTATTATATTCATATCATTGATTTGAACCCAACAATTATGTTTGTTATTGTCACTGTTGCATTTTGAAATCTTTTATGTCATCTTACTTTCTCTTTTTGTTTGTGCAAGTAGTTTCACTTTGTATTCACCTTCCCTTTTTACCGTAATCTATCATACAATTTTATGCTGCCTATATATGCTCTATAATACATAACTTACTTCCAAACCATAACCAAAAAATTTTTTTACCGCTTTCAACACTATCGTTGCTATAAAATCCACTGTTCCCAGTTTACAGACTTTTCTTGTGTAACCTCGTGAATACTATTTCACAACTTCAGTACCTTTCACCTATTAAACAACCATTTCGGCTAGTTCTAACAACTTTTGCTTTATTTCCATTCCCGTTTTTCCCACATCACTGATCATTTTTTAGCAGCTTCCCACAGGTTTTAACGTTATTATTTCTTCGTCAGACAATTGTTAGCCTCATTTTCATAATCTGCCACCACATAACCAGTCCTTTTAATACATTTACACGCAGTTTTTCCGAAAATTTCCCGAATTTCTCCGCCCTTTAACGTGTTTTGGAGGTTAATACAACTACCTAACCTTTGTGCACATCGTTGTTTACCAACCTAAGTTCACCACAGGATCAACATAGCTCAGCTTTAACCAACACTTTTTCGACTTTTTTCACACCAGAACTCCAGTTGCTTTCTAGTTCACTTTTATCTCTCCCCATATATTTTTATTTTCATTTTAGCCTCATGTTACACTTTCCACCGTCTAAATACCATGTCAGCCTCACAACGACCCCATTAAGTTTTATTTACATTCCCTCTGCAAACATGCCTTCGCCCTAGCCAGATTTCGCTCCCATATTTTATTTACTCAGGCTTGTCTGACATTTGGCATTACCCCCAAAGGCCTCACACTTAAACTTCCCATCTCTGGCTGTAACCCTTCTTTCCAACAGCCCTATACTAGTTCCAAACTGAACAATCCATAGCCCTCACCTGCCTAATCCTTCACCTATACATCAATTCACCCAACGTACACACCCGTCAACTCCTATCCCTAATCAACGTCCTCATCTTTCCTCTCCCACATCCACACCGACTGTTCAGAGCATCCTCCTACAGGCCAACTGCAAATTAGAACAGCATATCACCCTCCACCTCAAAAAACTTTCCAATCTCCTGGTTTCCCACCTCCAGAAAGGCAACTCTTTCACCCTCCACAACCTTTCCAACAAAGCTCAACCTGCTCTTATTGCACACAGACCCAGTCTCTCCCATCTACTCAATCTCCCACTTCCAGCTCCATTCCCCCCAAAACTTCAAAATTCTAATCAACACAATCTGGAACCACAACACCCCAATTCAGTAGTTAACCTTTCCTCCAAACCTCTCTCCCAATCCGAAACCTCTGTCTTATCCAAAGGCCTCACCTTCAGCCTTACTCCCAGATTCAACCAAACAGCCGTCGTCAAAGATTTACTGTCCTACACTCGTAGTCTCTGCTGGAAATATCATTTTGCCACGAAGAAAAATAATCCTAATCCTACTCCTAATGGTCCAACTCCCCAAGACACTATCCAAATTGAACCCTGCCTGGAACAGTTCCATCCTCCCTCACAGCGGGACCCACCTCCTCTTCCTCAAAATCACCCTCTCCAAACCTTCCAGGAATTACTCACTTCCAGCCTTGCCTCTCAATCTTTCTTGAAAAACCTTAATCCTCCTCCCACCATCACCACACCTGAAGCCCAGGCTATCTGTGATCTGGAGGCTGACTGACCCATCGTCATTCCTCCGGCTGACAAGGGTTCCACAACTGTGGTACTTGATCGTCGGGAGTATGTGACTGAGGGACTGCATTGGCTTTCAGACAACACTACATACAAAGTTTGCCAAGGTAAATCCATTCCTGATGTCCAGGCAGAGCTTCAAGGAATCCTCAGAACCTTAAGCCCCCTACAAAGCCTTTCACCTGACTCCATCAACCTCCTGACCCCACCGACACCCCACACTCCTACCTTCTACCTACTTCCTAAAATTCACAAACCCCATCATCCAAGCCCCCACAGAATGTATCTCGGCCTACATAGGTCAACACCTTCAACCCATTACATGCAATCTCCCATCCTTCATCAAAGACACCAACCACTTTCTCGAACGCCTGGAATTCTTACCCAATCTGTTACCCCGGAAACCATCCTTGTAACTATTGATGCCACTTCCTTATACACAAATATGTCGCACGTCCAGGGCCTCGCTGTGATGGAGCACTTCCTTCCATGCCGATCACCTGCTACCCTACCTAAAACCTCTTTCCTCATTACCTTAGCTAGCTTCACCCTAACCCTCAACTTCTTCACTTTTGAAGGCCAGACATACCAACAATTAAAGGGAACAGCCATGGTTACCAGGATGGCCCCCTCATATGCCAATGAATTTATGGGTCGCTTAGAGGAAGCCTTCTTGGTTACCCAAGCCTGCCAACCCCAAAGTTTGGTACAGATTTATTGATGACATCTTCATGATCTGGACTCACAGTGAAGAAGAACTCCATAGTTTCCTCTCCAACCTCAACTCCTTTGGTTCCTGGTCCTACTCCAAATCTCATGCCACTTTCGTCGACGTTGACCTCCATCTGTCCAATGGCCAGCTTCACACATCTGTCCACATCAAACCCACCAACAAGCAACAGTACCTCCATTATGACAGCTGCCACCCATTCCATATGAAACAGTCCCTTCCCTACTGCTTAGGTCTTCGTGGCAAACGAATCTGCTCCAGTCCTGAATCCCTGGACCGTTACACCAATAACCTGAAAACAGCTTTCGCATCGTGCAACTACCCTCCCGACCTGGTACAGAAGCAAATAACCAGAGCCACTTCCTCATCCCCTCAAACCCAGAACCTCCCACAGAAGAACCCCAAAAGTGCCCCACTTGTGACAGGATACTTTCCGGGACTTGATCAGACTCTTAATGTGGCTCTCCAGCAGGGATACGACTTCCTCAAATCCTGCCCTGAAAGGAGATTCATCCTTCATGAAATCCTCCCCACTCCACCAAGAGTGTCTTTCCACCATCCACCTAACCCTCGTAACCTCTTGGTTCATCCCTATGAAATCCTCAAACCACCTTCCCTACCCTCTGGCTCCTACCCTTGTAACTGCCCCCGGTGTAAAACCTGTCCCATGCACCCTCCCACCACCACCACCACCTACTCCAGTCCTGTAACCCAGAAGGTGTATATGATCAAAGGCAGAGCCACGTGTGAAAGCACCCATGTGATTTACCAACTGACATGCCTACACTGTGAAGCCTTCTATGTGGGAATGACCAGCAACAAACTGTCCATTCGCACGAACGAACACAGTCAGACAGTGTTTGTTGGTAATGAGGATCACCCTGTGGCTAAACATGCCTTGGTACACGGCCAGCAGAACTTGGCACAGTGTTACACCATCTGGGTTATCTGGATACTTCCCACTGACACCAACCAATCAGAACTCCAGAGATGGGAACTTGCCCTTCAATATATCCTCTCTTCCCGTTACCCACCAGGCCTCAACCTCCGCTAATTTGAAGTCGCCACCACTCGTACCTCACCTGTCATTCAACAACATCTTTGCCTCTGTGCTTCCGCCTCTACTGACATCTCTGCCCAACCTCTTTGCATTTACATATGTCTGCCTGTGTCTGTATATGTGCGGATGGATATGTGTGTGTGTGCGTGGGAGAGTATACCTGTCCTTTTTTCCCCCTAAGGTAAGTCTTTTCGCTCCTGGGATTGGAATGACTCCTTACCCTCTCCCTTAAAGCCCACATCCTTTCGTCCTTCCCTCTCCTTCCCTCTTTCCTAATGAAGCAACCGTCGGTTGTGAAAGCTTGAATTTTGTGTGTGTGTTTGTGTTTGTGTTTGTTTGTGTGTCTATCAACATACCAAAGCTTTCGTTTGGTGAGTTACATCATCTTTGTTAGAGGGAAACTTAACTGTAACTTACCAAACGAAAGTGTTGGTACGTTGATAGAGACAATAACAAACACAAACACACACACAAATTTCGAGCTTTCGCAACCCACGGTTGCTTCATCAGGAAAGAGGGAAGGAGAGGGAAAGACCCCTCTTTCCTGATGAAGCAACCGTGGGTTGCGAAAGCTCGAAATTTGTGTGTGTGTTTGTGTTTGTTATTGTCTCTATCAACGTACCAATGCTTTTGTTTGATAAGTTACAGAATCTTTGTTTATAGTGAGAGAGAGAGAGAGAGAGAGAGAGAGAGAGAGAGAGAGATCTGAACTAACTTAATTTAATCCTTAAACATATCCAAAAGGCCTCAAAAACAACACCTGGGGAATAAGGCAGTATTGTGAAATTATTGAAGCCCATAGGAGCAATAGAGTTGAGGAACATACAGAAATCGTCGTGGATATTTGGCAAGCACAAAATCTCCCAGGATGCTGGAAGTGTCTGCTCATCCACCCTCTCCACAAGAAGGTGACAGGGCATACCTGGTAAATAACCACAGAAAGATCTCTCCCTTAAGTCATATATGAATTATTTTCAGCAAGTTTACTTTTGAAAACACAAGCATAGCTCGAACATAAGACCAGCATACGACCAGCTAATAGCAAGCCTGCTTTCAACCATGGCGCTTACGCATAGTACTTGAAGAAGGCATATGACTTTGTTGTTAGACAATCCCTTTTTGATATTGTAAAAGGACAGTGACTAGACTCAGAGAGTAAGCCTAAGATATAATTTAAGTAACTGATTATTGGTTATGGAAGCAAAGTCAGTCGAATATCTTGCAATAGACTCTGTGATTCTAACCTAACTTGATACCATGTAAATTATGTTTTTGTTATGCATAAGAAACATTACTAACATCAACACAGCATTGCTGACTGCTGATTCTGTAGATATCAAACAAACCCTCTGAAACTGTATTTTCAGATGCCTGTAAGAAACTCATATTTTGAATGTTGAAACCATGTAAGTCCAGTACCCCATATTTTGCTACCATTAATTGAGTATAACAATAAAAGATCATGTTAGTATAATAAGCGTTAAGTCCCATAGTGCTCAGAGCCATTTGAACCATTTGCTCAGTATAATAAGCTTCATGGAGGAGATACTATTTCGGCTAATTACAAAATTGTATTGATTATAGACAAAGCAAACTGCCATGGAATATCAAAACCCAATTAAATGGTGTTTTCAAACACACTCATTTTCAGAAAAAACAGAACATGTACATTAGTACAGGACATGTACATTAGTATGTTTTGAAGAAATGATTAGCCTTTAAACCATGTTGGCCTGTGGCTTAAGGTAAACATCAATATCGCAGCATAACACCACCTACCAGTGAAACGTGCCTACGTCTCTTGTTGTTACTGAAGGTAATGGATCAGTGTGACTTGTGCAGATGTGCATGATACCTTGAAGATGTATTCACGAACTGTACCTTCAAATCAGTGAGTCTGAAAGAGAGCACATTATTGGCATGAGAGAATGCGGTGCATCCATCAGGGAAATTGCTGCTCATGTGGGATGAAAAGTTTCAGCACTTCAACAGGTGTGTGCAGAATGGTTCCTGGAAGGCCATGGAACACGAGGAGATGGGTCAGGTTGAGCAGCCAGACCATCCCGTGAGAAGATTGACATCTCATACAAAAGGCATTGCAGGACAGATCTGTGTCAGCCTTGGCTCTGGCACAACAGTGGAACAGATTTAACACTATCAAAGGTGACAGTCAGTTGACATTTATTACAGCATGGATTACGTGGACGTCGCCCACTTTTCTGCCTACCTTTGACAAATGTGCAGAAACATGCTAGATGACAACAGTGTATGGAACAATGTCACGGGGGACAGGAATGGCATCAGATAGTGTTTTTGATTGAATTCAGGTTCTATTTGTTTGAAAACAATGGACACATTTTGGTTCGCCACAGACATGGGGAGCAGCATCACATTGACTGCATTCACATAAGATATACAGTACCAACTCCAGGCCTTATGGCTCCAACCCCATTGTGTAACTCGTAGCTATACCCTTTCTGTACAGCACCCCAGATGCTGTTTTTCACCAAGGCAATGCGTGATCACATGTTACTGCATGAACATATGCCTTCTTTGTGTCACAGGATGTCAGCCTTTTGCCCTGGCCCACCAGACTTATGATCAATGGGAAATATGTGGGATCTGGTGAAATGGATGGGTAGATCACATAACTAATGAGGAGGTATTGAATAGAATTGCGGAGATGAGAAATTTGTGGCACAACTTGACTAGAATAAGCGATCAGTTGGTAGGACATATTCTGAGGCATCAAGGAATCACCAATTTAGTATTTGAGGGCAGCGCGGAGGGTAAAAATCATAGAGGGACACCAAAAGATGAATACACTAAACAGATTCAGAAGGATGTAGGTTGCAGTAGGTACTGGGAGATGAAGAACCTTGCACAGGATAGAGTAGCATGGAGAGCTGCATCAAACCAGTCTCTGGACTGAAGACCACAACAACACATGGTGAAATGATGGGTGCAGCACTGTGACTCAATGCCAACCACCACAGATGAACTTTGGAACACGACATGCCCTGTACCTACTAGGCAACAGGACACATCCTGAACTGTGGTGACTGGAATGCTAATAATTTCTGCAGAACATACTAATGTATATGCCCTGTGAATGTGAATGCCCTACCTCTAGTTGTTCAAGCTTCACACAATGCCGTAAATATACCACAAAGGAAAATCTGCTGTGATTATAATTGATATATCTCATCCATAAAAACATATGCATTTTGAATCAAGAAATATATTTTACATCATAATTGATGTTTCAAACATGCTACATAATGTTTAGTTTGAATTATTTGTTTATTCTTTTGGTCTGACAAATACCATTTTCCATAGAGCGTTTCTCTCACAATGATACCACAGCAGTAATGGACTTGACATACTTGGAAAAATGCAACATTTTCATTTCCCTTAGAAATTTTCATTCACTAAGATCCTAGATTTTTGTTGGTTACTAACACCAGTTGCCTATAATAACAATAAAGCACTCCGTCTTCAGACCACAAGGGGCCCATCGGGACCATCCAACCACTGTGTCATCCTCAGCTGAGGACGCAGATAGGAGAGGTGTGTGGTCAGCACACCACACTCCTGGTCATTATGATGGTTTTCTTTGACCGGAGGCACTACTATTCGGTCAAGTAGCTCCTCAATCGGCATCACAAGGTTGAGTGCACCCTGAAAAATGGAAACAGTGCATGGCAGCCGAGAAGGTCACCCATCCAAGTGCCGGCCACGCCCGACTGCTTGTAACTCCGGTGCTCTGACAGGAACCGCTATACTAACAATAAACAGTAAAATATTTTCAGTCCAACTTCCCCTTGTGTCCAAATTTGTTTTCCAAATTGCACAAAAGTTTCCCAAATGACAGTAATTGAAATCTATTTATCTTGAACTAATCAAAACAGCAGTAGTACAACTTAGCATACTATAATTCAAGTAATCCAGATTTTAAAAAAGTTCAAAAAGAGCATGAAGATTTTCTCGTTTCCCACTTTGCTTCACATAAACATAAACACACCTACACCTATGTTTACACTCTGCAAACCATTATGAACTGCATACCAGAGGATATATCCCATTGTACCAGTTACTCAGGTTTCTTCCTGTTACATTCAAGTATGGAGTGCAAGAAGAATTGTTGTTTAAATGCCTCTGTGTGTGCTTTAATTAATCTAATCTTGTCCTCAAGATCGCTATGTGAGTGATACATAGTGGGAATAGTATGTACCTAGAGCCATAATTTAAAGTCTGTTCTTGAAACTTTGTAAGTAGCATTTCTCTCTTCGAGGGTCTGCCAGTTCAGTATCTGCAGCTTCTCCGTGACCCTCTCCAAAGGATCAAACAAACCTGTCACTATTCTTGCTGCCCTTCTCTGTATACATCCAATACCCCATATTACTCCCATTTGGTATGGCTCCCACACACTTGAGCAATATTCTAGAATGGGTCGTATGAGTGATTTGTAAACAATCTCCTTTGTAGAATAATTGCATTTTCCAGTGTTTTACCAATAACACACCTTACCCACAAGTGAGCCTGTGTGATCATTCCATTTCATGTCCCTACAAAGTGTTACACCAAGGTATTTGTATGAGTTGGCCAATTCCTACTGCGACTCATTGATATTATAGTCATAGAATAGTACATTTTTTCGGTTTGTGAGATGCACAATTTTAAATTTCTGTTTAAAGCAAGTTCCCAATCTTTGCATCACTTTGAAATCTTATTAATGTGTGATTGACATGGTGTATACGACCTAGGACAACCGGGAGATCCGGGAAAAACCCGGGATTTTTTCATCCGGGAGAAAACCGGGAAAAACCCGGGATTTTTTTAGGACTCCGAAACTTTTTCATTGTTTTAGTTTCAATTTAAATTTTTGTAATATTGACTGGTAAGAACCGATACTCTAACAAAGGATATTATTGTATCCCACTACTGCTGAATATAACTTCAACAATAAAACATAAACGAGAGAAAAGAACGAAAATAACTTAATTACAAAGTAAATGCGCCATATGCAAAAACGACACACAGTGCTCATGCAAGCGTCTGCCAGCAGCAAAATGTGTCAAAAGCTTTAGGAAGACTATGCAATGCTTCAAACAACAAATTGCCCCCGATGAGCGTGAAGTCACAACTGTTGGCAATTACGAGCGGGCTCATGCGCATGCACAGTTTAGTCGCGTTTGAGCAGTAGATTCTCCCGCTTCTGGCTACAGGAATGTGGCTATTGGTTGTGCAAGCAGTCGCAGCAAGCAGCTAGATGCTACAGGGAAAAGGGGGCGCCAAATTCATATTCTGGAGGGAAAAAAAACTTGTTTCGCAAAGCACTTATCATCCAGCGCACGTTTGCCTATCGATTATTTTGAAACTCTTCCCTGTTGGTTTTTGAACACATTTTAAGTTGATTTCTGAATGAATCATAAGTTGACTTTTGAAAGCGTGCGTAGTGTACGTGATGTCTCTGTCGGGAGAATCCTCGTCATATCTAGAAATAAACTTTCCGCAGACGAAAGGGTTCGGGGCTATTCGAGTTGAGCGAAGTAAAGCCGAACGGATGATGCTAATCGCTGTCTGATTATGTTGTTGCTTGGGTTTGGGAATGATCAGCGTTGTTATAATTACTAGCAAAATACGCAGATTCAGGCTACCAGAATGGAAATAAACGACTGACAGGAATAACAGGCTAGAAAGATGACGTACTATCTTCTCGGTGTACCCAAGAAAATGAAATTTTGACAGAGAATTTTTGGCCGGGTCGCTACACTAGTAAGGACCAGTTGTACTGTCCCCGGCTAGCAGCCGATTAAGTTCTATTCTGGAAGTAACACGGAAAACGTGTTGTACGAACATGTAACAACACCTAACCAGAGAATAATTGCGGGATAACTAAACCTGTGATTCTGGCAGAATTAGTGAAATTTATCGACGAACAAATTTTTACAATTGAAGGAATAGCTGTAGAATTGGTGATGACAAGATTGTTTGTTAGAACGTAGGAGAAGAAACGGGGACATCACACAAATTATGGAAGAATAAGACGATTCTAAATTATATAACAATTTCGTAATACTACTTTTCGATCTCATACTTGAGAAGCTGGTGCGTATGAATAAAATGTGAAACTATTTCCTAACATAAAGCTTTTTGCTTGTAGTAGGCCTAATATGCATTAGATAGTGGCACTTCGTGAAATATATTCTGTCGCGTTTAAAAATGGCCATTTGTGCCAAAACATTCTCGTTTATTTGGTGTGTCTTACAAAATTGTTCCAATATGAGAAAGACCTCTTTTGTTTTATCTAGCAGTCAGTGCCTAAATAGACGTAATCAGATCAAGAATCCACACCAGTCTTGGGTATTATTTGTGTTAACGGCATTTTCAGTATTAGATAACGGCATTTCGATTTTTCATGTAGTGAATCGTTTGACGAGCTTTGATGAGGTAATAGATTCTTTCGCAGAAAAGAAAGCATGCCATGTAAAGCTGTAGCAAGATTAGAGAGAGAGAAAATGCTAGGAGGTTGAAGAAATGTCTCCTTTCTTGCTTGTCTCTTTTCTTTGTTGGATTTTATGTATCCTATATTTAATTTTATGCCACACAAGACAGCAAGTTATTAGCTAATCTATATGTATAAAACAAAGTCGGGTTTGTTACAACACTTATAACTCGAGATCTGCTGGACCAATTTTCATGGTTTTTGATTTGTTGGATTTGTCTCCGCCCCGAATAGCAGAATACATCTTAAAAATAATGAAAAATTGACGAATACTTGAAAAATGCGTTATTTTCCCTAAAAGTTCTTTAGTTTCGGAGCTGTCAAATTTTTTTGTCAAAATCTGTAAGTAATTATTGACATTTGTGCATGTGTTCATAAACTATTTAAAATGGATGAATAAACTATTATGTGTATTTTTTTTAAAAAAAGATTGAAAAATATTACGCGTGCATTCAGAAATGTGTAATGAATACTTAATCATTTCAATAAATGCTCATTTGTTTATTACATGTCAAACATTTGTTGTCCAATCCAGATCTTGAGGCGAATGAGGAGATGCATAACCAGGCTTTGCTCTTGATCGAAGATATGTGTTACCTCATGTGCGGCAGTTTGTTAGTTAGGTTAGGAATGCCAGCGCCAGATCGCGGAATGAATGACGCATTTAATAGAGAATTGGAACGTGAACGTGAATATGATCCACATGAACTAATCCAATCAGTTCAAACGAATGTACCACTGTTGAATCCTAAGCAGAAGGAAGTCTATGATACACTGATTAATGCAATTGATGATGGAAATGGTGGCTTATTTTTTTTTTGATGCCCCCGGTGGAACTGGGAAGACATTCCTCATGTCATTGATTTTGGTCACTGTACGTGCGAGATCCGAAATTGCAGTAGCAATTGCTTCTTCTGGAATAGCGGCCACATTGTTAGACGGATGCCGTACGGCTCACTCAGCGTTAAAATTGCCATAAAACCTTCAAACTACTGAACAACCGACATGTAACATTTCGAAACACTCCGCAATGGCCAAAGTTTTAGTAGCATCAAAAATCGTCATATGGGACGAATGCACAATGGCGCACAAACGCGCATTGGAAGCACTAGACCGAACATTAAAAGATCTGCGCAATGACTCGAGATGTTTTGGTGGTTCAATGATTTTATTATCTGGCGATTTCCGACAAACACTACCAGTAATTCCAAGATCTACTGCTGCCGACGAAATAAACGCTTGCCTCAAAGCATCAAATCTGACTATCGGTAATGGCCGTGTTCCTGTTGACGAATCTAGCGGTTTGATTTCATTTCCTCCAAATTTTTGCAATTTCGTCTCATCAAAAGACGAGCTTATCAACAAAGTATTTCCGGATATCATTGCTAACCACAAAAATACTAAATGGTTAAGTGAGCGAGCAATTTTGGCGGCTAAAAATAAAGATGTAGATGACCTCAATTTTATAATTCAAAATCAAATCGTAGGTACTCTGTATTCATTCAAATCTATCGACTGTGTAACAAACGAAGAAGAAGCCACTAATTATCCAACTGAATTTTTGAACTCCTTGGATGTGCCTGGTTTACCACCGCACAATTTACAACTGAAGATTGGCTCGGTAGTCATCATGCTTAGAAATTTAAACCAACCAAAACTGTGCAATGGAACGCGTTTGGTGATAAGAAAACTGATGAGCAATGTGATTCACACGTCGATACTTAAAGGAAAATTTAAAGATGAGGAAGTTCCTATTCCAAGGATTCCGATGATCCCAACAGATATGTCCTTTGAGTTTAAACAAATTCAATTCCCGATTCGTCTTGCCTTCGCCATGACGATCAACAAATCACAGGGCCAATCCTTGACTATTTGTGGCCTCAATCTAGAAAATGAGTGTTTTTCTCATGGTCAATAGTACGTGGCATGCTCACGTGTCGGCAAACCATCCGCATTATTTGTTCTTGCGCCTGACCAAAAAACAAAGAATGTCGTTTACCACAAGGTGCTTGAATGAAAATCCGATTAATGAATTAATCAGAGTGTATCACAACCTGCACAACATAGTTTTCAATGATTTTTTTCTGACATGTGTTTGAAATACTTAATTATTATTATTTTTTAAATTTTTATTCTCATTCTGTATGTATTCATCATCATTCATCAAAATAAAATACTTTTATATTTCTATCTATATTAATATTATTTTGTATCATTGTATTACGTTAATCAAAGCCTAAATTAGTTCAGCTAAAAGGTAACGCGACATTCATTGACTGTTAGGCGGTACGAGTTCGCCGTGTCAGCTAGTAGGCAATAAAGAGTGCAAATTTTCTGAAGAGTTCTTGTTCTCCCGATTACAAATAATCCCATCCGTTATTGATTGCGGTATTTTTTTTGAAGAGGGGTAGACTGTCAGACCGGCTGACTGGGAGCAGCACCACAGGACATTTCATCTTCAACTGTCCCAAATATAGTTTGATGGCATCTATTAAAAAATATACACGTTTCAATTCCACAGAGCAAAATACGGTGACGTGCAATAGAAGAATGCTTTATGAAGGGGCGTGGCACTGCGCTTTGGCACACTTAAGACCAAATAACATGTCTTACATTTCCTCGAACACATATGTTTTATAGTGGATAGTCTTCACGTGATCCGTGTTTACATTTAGCGATTTTGCTGTTTCCCGTTAGTTTACTCTCAAGTCAAATAAAAACAAACAGATATCTGTGGCCGGGAGCTATCAAGTGATTAAAATACATTCACATAATTATGGAGGTCTAAAATATGACATTAGTTTCAGATTTTATTTCCACCTTTCTGACTGTCAAGCATTAATCGCCTTGCAGAACAATGAAATTATTTTTGCCTGTTTGCTAAAGAAATTTGACTTTTATTAACCTTTTCCACAGAGGCAGTCAATGTATTTCAAACGATATGTTCAATTCCACAGTACTGGCTAATTTCAACTGTTCGCTGCATTTCAACTTCACGTTTTCATCTTCTAGCACGTATGGCGTTATGCCATAATAAAGAACCAAACATGATATACAGTACTGGTGCTCCAAGAAAAGTTACATCCCGAAAACCACACTGAAAAGCTTAACATCAGGTCCAAGTCTACTTGATTGAGAATCTGGACATACGAATGTGCACTTTTAAGTATGCACTTTAAATGTGCACATTTTAGTTACGGTTCACGAAATTCCGATGCTCTTGGAGTATCCTCTGATGTATTGTATCTTTTATGACATAATGTATGATCTTTCGATGTTTTAGACGTACGTACATACGGGCTTCCGTCATGGTAACTGCGCAAGTGCGGTGACGCCTGTTATCTGCGCTCTCTGGCAACTGCTGAAACGAACATATTTCTATGGTGGTTTGAAAAGCGTTACTTTCAAAGTAAATATCCTTTTACATTAAGTTGTACTATGTGCGAGAATGTACCATGAATTTCTTAATTTACAGAGCGTTTGACTCTCATTTAAAAATCAGCTGTTTGATGACAAGCCATTTAGAAGAATTTCGAACCCTGAATATCAGACATTTGTCATTATTAAGAATTTTACTGACACATTTGTGTGGTTCTTAAAATGTAAAATGAAAAACGCGCAAAAAAGATCAACATTATATGCGAAATCATAGCTCTGAGACCAATATTATATGTGAAAGCTTTGCTTTTCTTGTAGCAACACTATGTATATTAATTTAAACTATTAACTTCCCCCGCTTGTGTGTTCGTGCTACGTAACAGTGATATTGCTGTTGGCTCACTACGTCACGTGTCCTATGCCCTGAATATCCACTGTCATCTGCTCCTGAGATCACATGACATGAGCTATGACTGGCTTACAGAAACGCATCACAATCTCGATTTCAATGATTCGGAAAGTAACATGCGGTGTTTGGTGGAATTCCAGTGTATACTTCCATAATACGAAAATACGCAATGTACATGTTGCTGCGTATAAAAGATATTTCCAAAACTCGTCTTTTTCTCTGAGTTTCGTTTTCTAAAGTGCCGGGAATTCTATGCCTGTGTATAAAACCGTAACCATTCAAAGGATTGATAAGGGAAAATATACTGGGACTTTAACACGGAAAAAGCGTGTTTTCACCCTGGAGAAAGTGTATTTTTAACTGGGAAATCCGGGAATTTTTCTTCCTTGTCCACGTATACACCCTGGATTGAATATCTATGCAGCGTCTTCCAGACAGTACTTCATCATAGATAATTGCATCATCTGCAAAAATTCTGAGAATATTATGAATATTGTTTGCAAGGTCATTAATATACAACATGAACAGCAAGGCCCCCAACACACTTACCTGGACACTCACAGAGTTACTAGATTAGATTAGTTTTTTGTTCCATAGATCCGTGCTGAGGAGATCCTCGTTGTGGAACACTTTTTTTTTTAAAGTTGAAATAACAATACTAATAGTATGAGTGTACACAATACATAATCTGTTTCTATTAAAAAATTCGTCAGTGGAGTAGGAGTTGGCCACTAATAAGTCTTTCAGGCTCCTTTTAAACTGATCTTTATTTGTAACTAAATTTTTTTATGTTTGCTGGCAAATTATTGAAGCTGAGTGTTTCTGAGTAGTGGACCCCTTTTTGAACTAAAGTAAGTGCTTTTAAGTCCTTGTGCAGATAATTTTTGTTCCTGGTATTGTATGTATGAACTGAGTTCTTTGTTGGAAAAAGAGATATATTATTTAGGACAAATTTCATTAAGGAGTAAATATACTGAGAGTCAGTCGTTAGTATGCCCAGTTCTTTGAAGAGGTTTCTACAGGACGTCCGTGAATTTACTCCACAAATAATACATACGGGAATCAGGTCTCTTAGCTACTGTAATAACCTGAACACCACTTGCATGAAACTTGTATTTATTGTAACTGCACAATTACACATAAACAAGCCTCACAAGTGTCACTGGTCGAAACATAATCACAACTGCACAAAGGCCTGCGCCAAGACCCGCATCCTAAGAGTGTATCAGTGCGCAGAGATACCACTTTGCCCTATTCTGGTGGTCGATGACCACCACAGAGCCCCCCCTTCCAGTGCGGAGCACAGTGAGAGGAGGTGATGTAGGTTGGCGTGGTGATCAGTCTGTTGTGATGAAGTCGATGTGCCACGCCGGTGGGCATAGCGGGCGGCCAAAACTGGAAACTGGGATCAAGCAGCCTGGCGATGCAGGGGGATGGTGTGCCATGAGTGGCACGCGAATGCAGAGGTGGCTGTCCTCGTTGATTGAAGCGGTGATTGCTGCCTCCTGCACGTCTGTTGTTACCACAAATGTGCGTTGGAGTGTAACCTGGGCGGATGAATTGTCCAATGTGGGGGGGAGGGGGGGGGGAACGTGCAGGACAAACAGTGTCCTTGTCCTATCTCGTAGCTGGAGAAACAGGTCGTCGACTGGAAAAGGTGACACGTCAACGTGGAAAACGGCAACGCTGGCGTCGTCGGTCTGCGTCGTCCGGAGCAGTTGGGTCGTCGAAGTGCCAAGAAAACAAGATCGTACCGACCCGTGACATGTAGTCAGCAACGACATTGTCCGCACCCTTGATATAACGGACATCTGTTGTGAATTGACATATTAAGTCCATGTGTCTGAAACGGCAGGGGGGAAGGTCGGTTGTGGGATTACGCACAGCATCCGCCAACGGTTTGTGATCTGTATATATGGTCACTGACCTACCCTCAATGTCCTCTCAGAAATGCCAAACTGCCTCGTAAATAGCAGAGTTATCGGTCGAAGGTGGACCACTTATGCTGGGATGCTGACAACTTCCGTGAGAAGAAATGTAGTGGTTGTGCAGAGCCTGCCACCTGCTGCAGGAGCACAGCGCCAATAGCAGCGTCTCTTGCGTCAGCTGTGATTGATATTGGGGCGTCAGTACCGGGTGCGCGAACGTGACAGCATTTGCTAGTGCCGTTTTTAGTGCGTCGAACGTGCGTCGCATGTCGTTGCCCCACGGGACCTTGCGGAGCCCTGAAGTATTTTTCCTGATGAGTGCATCGGTCAACGGAGCCTGTAGGGGTGCGGCGTGTGCGATGTGCCACCGGAAAAAATTTATCATCCCTAAAAAGCGACGTAGGTTGCGGTAAGTCTCGGGCAGGGGAGGTAATGTACGAGGGCAGTTCAATAAGTAATGCAACACATTTTTTTTCTGAAACAGGGCTTGTTTTATTCAGCATTGAAATACACCAGGTTATTCCCCAATCTTTTAGCTACACAACACTATTTTTCAACGTAATCTCCATTCAATGCTACGGCCTTACGCCACCTTGAAATGAGGGCCTTTATGCCTGCACGGTACCATTCCACTAGTCGATGTCGGAGCCAACGTCGTACTGCATCAATAACTTCTTCATCATCCGCGTAGTGCCTCCCACAGATTGCGTCCTTCATTGGGCCAAACATATGGAAATCCGACGGTGCGAGATCGGGGCTGTAGGGTGCATGAGGAAGAACAGTCCACTGAAGTTTTGTGAGCTCCTCTCGGGTGCGAAGACTTGTGTGAGGTCTTGCGTTGTCATGAAGAAGGAGAAGTTCGTTCAGATTTTTGTGCCTACGAACACGCTGAAGTCGTTTCTTCAATTTCTGAAGAGTAGCACAATACACTTCAGAGTTGATCGTTTGACCATGGGGAAGGACATCGAACAGAATAACCCCTTCAGCGTCCCAGAAGACTGTAACCATGACTTTACCGGCTGAGGGTATGGCTTTAAACTTTTTCTTGGTAGGGGAGTGGGTGTGGCGCCACTCCATTGATTGCCGTTTTGTTTCAGGTTCGAAGTGATGAACCCATGTTTCATCGCCTGTAACAATCTTTGACAAGAAATTGTCACCCTCAGCCACATGACGAGCAAGCAATTCCGCACAGATGGTTCTCCTTTGCTCTTTATGGTGTTCGGTTAGACAACGAGGGACCCAGCGGGAACAAACCTTTGAATATCCCAACTGGTGAACAATTGTGACAGCACTACCAACAGAGATGTCAAGTTGAGCACTGAGTTGTTTGATGGTGATCCGTTGATCATCTCGAACGAGTGTGTTCGCACTCTCCGCCATTGCAGGAGTCACAACTGTGCACGGCCGGCCCGCACGCGGGAGATCAGACAGTCTTGCTTGACCTTGCGGCGATGATGACACACGCTTTGCCCAACGACTCACCGTGCTTTTGTCCACTGCCAGATCACCGTAGACATTCTGCAAGCGCCTATGAATATCTGAGATGCCCTGGTTTTCCGCCAAAAGAAACTCGATCACTGCCCGTTGTTTGCAACGCACATCCGTTACAGACGCCATTTTAACAGCTCCGTACAGCGCTGCCACCTGTCGGAAGTCAATGAAACTATACGAGGCGAAGCGGGAATGTTTGAAAATATTCCACAAGAAATTTCCGGTTTTTTCAACCAAAATTGGCCGAGAAAAAAAATGTGTTGCATTACTTATTGAACTGCCCTCGTATAAAGGCGACTCTGTCTGACGTGGGGCAGGTCCCTTCTGCGGAAACAGTATAGCCCAAATATGTCACACTAGCGGACCGCAACTGAAATTTATCGTCGTTGATTTGGACTCCATTCTTGGGGGGAATACTAAGAACTGTTGATAGGGGCTGTTCATGTTCCTTTAGGGTAGTTGATGAAATGAGAATGTCGTCCAAATACGCGTAACAGTATGGGAGTGAGAAAAGGATGTAGTCAATAAACAGTTGCCAAGTCTGTGCAGTGTGTTTGAGGTCGTACGGCATGTAACAGTATTCGTACAGTCCGAAAGGGGTGATAATTGATGTTTTAGGGATGTTGTACTGGTACATGGGGATCTGATGGTATGCTTTTCGACAATCAAATACACTGGAAACGCGTGCACCATGGAGTTGTTGGGCGAAATCTTGTATGTTTGGTATAGGGTAGTTGTCTAAAATTGTTCTGGCGTTCAACTGACAGTAGTCGCCACACAAACGAAATGAACCATCCTTCTTGGGCACTAGATGTATAGGCAAGGACCAATTGCTGTTGGGTGGATGGACAATACCTGAATCTAACAGATTCTGTACAGCGGTTTTTACTTGCTGTAATTTGGTGGCATTAAGGCATCGAGCCTTGTTGCGTACTGGGGGGGCCTTCCGTGGTGTTCAAATGGTGACAGGTACCGTTAGTAATTGCGCCTATCACCTGTGGGACGCCCTGGGGAACCACACTGGGACTAGGTGGGGTAACACATACTACATTAGAGGTAGGAATGTCACTGACCTGCAGGAAAATGCATCGTTGCGGAGGTATCTGTGCCTCGGTGGACTTCTCGTGGGTGTATCCTCGCAGTGCAGAAGCGTCCCCTGCTGCCTCCCGTGTGCTGACATGGCGGTGATCAGCTGTTGCAGGCGTGCGTTTTCGGCAGGAAGGTTGGTGATCTCGAGGTGCTGGGTTGTCAGGTGCGACCGGGCAGCGGACAGGGCATGTTCGGCTGTCACGGTGGGCAATGTAGCACAGTGTGTGGCAGGGAGCGGGGGGAAGGTGGCGAAAATCCCCGGTATCCTGTTTGCGGAAGCGTGATGCAGGAGGGCTGCTGCCTCGCAGGGTGCGTGACAAGAACGCGCAGCATCGCCCAACGTGATATGATACCAGCATAGTGGGTATGCTGGGTGTTGTGCCTGAGCCGGCAACGTCACGTGGTGTGTTCTGTTGCACCCATGTGGAGATGGGTGGGGCAACCAGTTGAGCAATCGTAACAAGTACGGCCGTCTGGCCACCAGGGGGCTCCATCGGATGTTGCTGTGAGCTGCGAGCCTGGCCTCTGCCGGCCGGCCGGTGAAACATACTAGACATGACGGCAGTGTTGTCAACATTTGGAGTGTCAGAAAAACAGGAGGACGCGACCTGGCGATGTTTGATGATGGAATATGCCTGGTCCGCCAGTTGTAGTTTTTCCTCCAGAGTGGCGTTTTGGTAAGCCAGCAGGTGTAGTTGGAGGTTTGGCGGTAATTTCACAAGCCACAATGCCCAGAGTGCGAGGTCAGGGAGTTGCTCCTTGCCCACCTGGGCCCTTAAATGGCGCCAAAGTTGTGAGGGCGTACGGTACCCTATTGGCACGTCGTGAATTATGTAGTGGATGGCTTCTGCTGGAGGGCGCGATAAGTGCTCGATGATGCGAGCTCTTGTGATGGCATATTTGTGCTGGCTTGGTGGCGAGAGCAATAGGTCACTGACCAGGTCTGGTTCGTCGTGGAGGTGGGTAATTAATCAAATGAAACGTGCGTCATCTCCCCACACTCTGTGAATGTCCAGAATATTGTCCACTAACACAAACCATGATATAGCGTTGTCCTTCTGTAGTTGTGGCAGCTTCAGAAACTGCCCTACAGGTGGCTGCTGTGGCATTTTGGGAAGATGGCAATGGGGGGGCAGCGGAAGCCTGGAAACTGGTATAGGGTCGAGTGTCTGTACTGTAGTGCAATTAGGCCTCTGACCAAACGACACACACGGCGCGGGAGCAAATGTGGTAGGCACAGGCGCCGCGGCTGCTGCAAATGCGGTCGCATGCTGTTGGTATGTCGGAAACGTAGTGGTAGGCACTTTGGGCGAAAGTACCTGGTCGTGTGTCGGGCTGGTATGTAACATATTCATATGGGATGTTGCTGAGCACTGTGGTGAGGGAAGTTCTTGTTTCACCTGCGGTATGAAGCCCAGAAACTGCCACGCGTTTGGATGTACTGCAACATGTGTGGGCCACGGTGTGTGGACTTTACTAGTGGGGTTATGTTGTGCACACGGGTTTAACTCTGTAATCGGAGCCCTCGATGGCTGAATTACCGGCGATTCATCCATGAATGAAATTGTAGGCAAACTCATGGCGAGCTCCGGGTCACAAATCACGTGGTGGTTCATCGGTGCGTAACGGTGGCAGGAGGAAAGATTAGAAACGCGTGTACCGTGATAGTATCGAAAAAGTCCGGGGTCACCACTATGGGAATCAGGTCACTTAGCTGCCGTAATAACCTGAACACCACTGGTATGAAACTCGTATTTATTCTAACTGCACAATTACACATATACACATATAAACAATCCTCGCGAGCGTCACCTGTCGAAACATAAACACAACTGCACAAAGGCGCTGCCAAGACCAGTGTCCTAAGAGCGTGTCTGTGCGCAGAGATACCAGTCTGCTCTATTCTGGTGATCGATGACCGCCACATACGTATTACACGCTTTTGGACTCTGAAAACTTTTGTTTGACTTGAAGAGTTACCCCAAAATATTATACCATATCACATTATGGAATGAAAGTAGGCAAAGTATGCAAGCTTTTTAATTTTTATGTCGCCTATGTCTGCTAACACTCGAATTGCAAATACAGATTTGTTAAGGCGTTTCTGCAGTTCTGTGGTGTGCTCCTCTCAACTGAATTTATTATCAAGTTGTAATCGCAGGAATTTAAGACTGTCAACCTCTTCTCTCTCCTCTCCTTCATAATTTATGCATATGCTAGGTGGAAACCTGTTACAGGTTCTGAATCGCATATAGTCAGTCATTTTGAAGTTTAATGTCAGCTTTAAACCATTTATTAATATCCATGAAAATATGATTAGCAGATCTTTCTAGAACTACACTCGACATACTATTTATTGCAATACTTGTGTCATCTGCAAACAAAACGAACTCTCCTTCTGGCATTGTAACTGATGAGAGATCATTAATGTACACAAGAAAAAGCAATGGCCCTAAGATGGATCCTTGTGGGACACCACATGTAATTTCTGACACCCTTTGTTTCCTGTTAGCAAGGTAAGACTTGAACCATTTTGGAGCACTGCCCGTGACACCATAGAATTCTAATTTATTTAAAGGGATGTTGTGGTTCACACAATAAAATGCCTTTGACAAATACAGAAAATACCTGCTGCTTGTAATTTGTTATTTAATGAATTAAGTACATTTTCACTGTAGGTGTAAATAGCCTTCTTGATATCAGAAACCTTCAGAAATCCAAATTGATAATATGTTATTTGTGGTCAGATGGTTGAGAAGCTGCCTGTACATTACTTTTTCTAAAATTTTTGAGAATGCTGGCAAAAGTGAAATCGGCCTGTAGTTTGATGGTATCTCTTTATCCCCTTTCTTGAATAGAGGCTTAACATCTGCATATTTTAGCCAGTCATGAAATGTCCCAGTTATAATTGACTGGTTACACAAGTAACTTAGAATTGTACTAAACTCACAAGAACATGCTTTAATTAACTTTGTTGATATTTCATCGTAACCACTAGAATGCTTTGTTTTTAAAGATTTTATCATGGGAGTTATTTCTTTTGGTGAGTGACATATTCAAGTACCTGAAGCTATTTGTAAAGACTAGTTTCAGATATTCAAGGGCATTATTTACTGATCCTGACAATCCCATTCTATCAGTAATGGATTTAAAGTACTTGTTAAATAGATTTGCCACACTATGCCCATCGGTTACGAATGTGTCATCTACCCTTAATCCTATTTGCTTCTGTTCCTTTCTGGTTCTATCAGTCTCCTCTTTCACTGTATCCCGTATTGTTTTTATTTTGTTCCCTGACATTGCTATCTTCTTCTCGTACTGCATTTGTTTAGATGTCGGAATTACTTTTTTAAATATTTTACGGTATTCCTTGTATTTAGCTAAATCATCAGCATTGGAGCTATTCTTGGTCGACAGCTACATTTTCCTTTTTGTCTTACAGGAATTCTTTATTCCTTGTGTAATCCATGGTTTTATTATAGACTTCTGTTTAATTTGAGTAACTTTTAGAGGAAAACAGTTTTCAAACATGGTACTGACATTGTTCATGAATGTGTTATATTTTTCATTCATGTCATGAGCACTATAAACATCTTTCCAGTTCATATCTTCGAGCAGTTTTCTAAAACACTCAATTTTTGGTTAATTGACTACTCTCCTGTACTCAGATTTAACAGTCTTGATAATCTGCGTAGAATTTACGTCTAAAACAAGAAGCTGCATGTTATGATCTGATAGTCCATTTATTACAGGTTTTATGATATGATTTTGTTCCTTTGATTTGTCTATAAAAACTTTATCAATGACTCTCCTTGAGGATTTTGTGATCCTATTTGGAAAGTTTACAGTGTGAGTTAGATTGAAACACAACACTACTAACTGCAGTAAATGTTTACTGGAAGATTGCACTAGAAAATCTGTATTAAAGTCACCAGCAATCAAAATTTCTTTGTTTCTTCCTGTTAAATAACCCAAAAGAGCTTCTAGATGATTTATGAATAGATTATAATTTCCTGCAGGTGCTCGGTAAATAGTTACTATTATATAGGAGCTGTTATGGAACTCTACTTCTGTTGCACATGCTTATAGATGCAGCTCTAAACAGAATTTATTAATGTCAATGTTCTTGAATTTATGGCAGTTTTTAATAAATGTGGCAACTCCTCCTCCATCCATATCTACTCTGCAGAAGTAGGAAGCTAGTTTAAATCCTGAAATGTCTAACATATCTACACCAGTGGTCACTTGATGTTCAGAGAGGCAGATTATGTCAACTTGGTTGGATGAATTCATTTCATCAGTATAAATGAATAGTTCATCAACTTTATTTCTGAGTCCCGGAATGTTCTGGTGTAATAAAGATAACTGATATTGCATACTGATGGGATTATAACTGCTTTGGCGAAGACTACATCTGACAATGACTCTATATCCGAGATAACATGCTGTGCCCTCCCTACCACCTCAGCCCAAACACAGATTTCGCTTGATAGCTGTATGATCATATATTTGATAGTAGGTGTAGATGTGGTACTGAGTCAAATGCTTTCCGGAAGTCAAGAAATACTGCATCTTCCTGACTGCCTTGATCCAAAGCTTTCACTACGTCGTGTGAAAAGCAGGAGTTGGATTTCACATGATGTTGTTTTTGAAATCAATGTTGTTTGGTATGCTGGATGTCATTCTGTTTGAGATAACACATTATGTTTGAGCTCAGAGTATGTTCTAAGATACTACAACAAATCATTGTCAAGGATATTGTACAGTAGTTTTGTGGATCACTTCTACTACCCTTGTTGTAGAAGGGTGTGACATTCGCTTTCTTCCAATTACTAGGATGGTTTTCCATTCAAGGGATGATACCATTAGCCCCTGGAGCTTTGTTCAGTTTCAGCTTTTTCTCAACACCACTGAGACTACCACTTACAGTGAGTCCAAAAAGTATTCATCTAGCTGCATATCTTTTAGAAAACGAAGTTTGTGTTACATGAAAAGAAATGTGTACAAAATCTAAAGAGCCACTCATGTAAGAAGTACCTCAGTAAGTCATTTTTGTTGAAAAGAAAGGAAAGAAATACGTCCAAATCGGCAGCAAAGTTAACAAAATAGGAAATGTAATACAAGAGGTAGTTGATAAAGTATTCATCCACCATCAGAACATGTTGAAATTCTGTGTGCAGTGATTAAACTATAACGCTGAGCCATGGCACATACTAGAGTCAACCATGCACGGCCCCACTCCATCACCTGTTGTGATTCTGAACAGCGCCAATACTGTGCAATTAGCACCATGGGCCATAAGAGTAGTGAGATGATGCTAATTGAAAGGAAACTTATTCTGCACTTACATAATGAGTGAAATCTTCTTACGAGATTGCTAAAGTAGTCGGTAGACCTAGATCAACGGTTAAGTCGATAATAGGTTAATTTTGCGCAACAAAAGTATTAAGAAACCAACCATGTACCAGATGCCCTCAAACTTTGACTGATGCAGACATGAGATTTATCATCAGGGAAATGAAGAAGAAACCTAAAATCAGCACTCATAAGTTGGCTGGGGAGTTAGGGTCTAGGGGAAAGAAGGTATGTGCCAGCACAATTAGAAATACCTTCAAAATGTATGGATATCACTGCCGGGTAGTGTGCAAGAAATTTTGGGTCAGTGAACAGAATCAAAAGAAACATCTTCATTTTGCAATAGAACATAGATTCAAAAAGGAAGTCTTCTGGAATAGAGTCATATTTTCTGATGAGAGTAAATATAATGTATTTGGGTCGGATGGCGGTTGAATGGTGTGGCGTAAGAAGAATGTGGAGATGTTGCCACACAATGTTGTGCCAATGCCGGTCGCTGTGGCCGAGCGGTTCTAGGCCCTTCAGTCCGAAACAGCGCTGCTGCCACGGTCGCAGGTTCAAATCCTGCCTTGGGCATGGATGTGAGTGATGTCCGTAAGTCCGTAAGTTAGTTAGGTTTAAGTAGTTCTAAGTCTAGGGGACTGATGATCTCAGATGTTAAGTCGTATAGTGCTCAGAGCCATTTGAACCATTCTAGTGCCAGTGGTTAAAGACAGTGGTAGCTCCTTGATGGCGGGGGGCTGCATAAGTGCTGCAGGTGTTGGAAAATTACATTTCATAGAAGATACAATCGCTCACCATATGTATATCAACATTTTAAAGGACAATCTGAATCCTAGTGCTGAAAAATTAGGTCTGCAAGGAAATTACATTTTTCAACAAGATAAAGGCTGGGGCTCCTGTACAATACCCGTCCTCAGAGCCCAGACATTAATCCTATTGAACACCTTTGGAAAGTAATGGAAGATGGCATCACGAGAAGAAACATTTCTAACAAGACAGACCTAAAAGAAGCACTTCAAGATGAATGGGACAAAATTCCAGCCTCTCTGATGGCAAACTTGGTCAAGTCGATGCCCAGACGACTACAAGCAGTAATAGCTGCAAAGGGAAACCCCACTAAATATTAATTTTTGTAATTGAAACCATATTTTCAGATTGTAAATTAAAAACATATGAGTGGATGAATACTTTTTGAAGTAGCCCTTGAATAAATTCTCCATTTTGTCAAATTTGTTATCGCTATGGTTGTATTTATTTCTTTATCCATCAATAAAAATTACTTACCAAGGTTCGTTGCATATGACTGGATGTTCACATTTTATGTTCCCTTCATTTCTTGTCACATATACTTAGTTTAAAAAAAATTACAACTAGACAAATACTTTTTTGACTGACTGTATGTCACTTATCTTTTCAGTGGCATGAGAATTGAACTGGGGTAGTTCTTGAGGGTAATCCTTTGTAGAGGAGCATTTGAAAAAAGAGTTAAGCATTTTAGATTTTGCATTGCTGTCCTCAGTTTCAGTTCCTGTCTCATCTGTGTGTGATCAGACACTTACTTTGTTGCCACTACCAGACAGTCAAAATTTAAAACATACAAATAGTGTTTCACTTGTATAAGGTTTCCCAATGTAAAGAATAATGAACCTTATATTTTGCTTTCCATTTCCTATACAATTTGTCATTTCAGTATGTTTATTTGGTGCTGTGAGATCATAAGATCACTACATCATTGTCTTTTATACTAGTATGAAGAAGAAGATAGATTGACAGTAGGAGACAGTTGTACAAGGATAAATTAATGAGTGGGAGAAAACATGCAGTATATAAATTTGTAATTACTGAAGTAACATTGCAAGAACATCAAGGCCATGGGCTTTCTGCACCAACATCATGAACAGAGTTTGTGATCCTCTGAGAATTTTACTGCTGCAACTCCTCAGCATCATTATCCTGGATTCCACCTATTCAAAGATTCTTTCAGTTTCAATGCAAGCCCCAGTTTTACTAGTACTCTGTTCAGTGCAAACACAACACCATGCCAAGGAAAATAGATAAACTGTCTTTGAGCTGAGTTTTTGTTGATCTGTAGCAAAGCATGTAACACTTGCCATAAAAGTTTTCTGGCTATGGAACTGCGTCTTGTTGTGTAAAACTACTGCTGGAGAAAAACCAACGTTTCTGCCACAGTTGCAGTGGCCTTCTTCTGTGTCTACTAGTGCCTTCTAGCTATGCAATGTCCCTTATATTTTGTTATTACTGTTCATTGTGCATGCCATTATGTCATAATTTTAAAAAGATAGTTCATTTCATTGGTCGCTTCAGGAAGAAGGAGAGGGAACTTTATTTTAATAGGTTATTGTGATGGAGGGTGAGCGTAACCTCTGTTGTCTATTGGCTCTTGTGTTATGTGCCATGATTTGTGGACACTGTCTGTGGTCCTTAAGGGGATACGCCCCTGAATGGGCTGCATTTTTAGCATTATCTTCACCCTCATAGTGCAACTGATCTATAAATGAGAGATAGCTCAAAACTCTAACACACAATTAGGGTCATTAGTCAAAGCATTTCCCAAAAAACCATTCAGATACTTATTATATTTAGATACTGTCAACAATATTTATAATAGTATAAAAAATAAAACACTATTTCACTGCGGTACCATTTTCTTTGGAACCACTGACTGCACAACTTGGAAAAAGAGTCAGAGTACAGACAACATTCACGTAAGTGTTTTATACCTCCAATTTCCTTCCCTGATGCTGATCTGTGAAAAATAAAAGTTATTTATTTTACTACAACAAAATTATTTTAAAATGTAGCTCAAATATCACTGACATCATCATCATGTTATAAATTTTTCAGGAAATAGTAGACAAGGGAGGTAGAGGAGGTGAGTTTAACTTCAGTCATTTAGGAGAAAAGTGTAGCTACCTGAATGATGAAAATTCAAGTTTTTGTAAATCGCAAAAGAAGATTTACAGATTTATTGACTTACCACTATGCTCATTTAGAACATTCCAGCTGCATACTACAGTTGTCCTCCTGTTTCCTTATCCTCCAACTCCTTCTCTTCATTCTTTTATTTATCCTAGATTCCTTGGTAGCAGCTTCTGCAACCGTCTCTGCTTCGCTTACCTGCCGCTTATCAATAGCAGTTAGAACTGAATTCATATTCTTTCCCATCTGGATCTTCAGTTTCCTTATAACATTGATCCTTGAAATTGCACCATCATTGATTGTTATTATTGCCCCCATTACACCAATATTCAGCACCGTCAGCTCAACACACAGTGTTGGGTATTTTCTCCCATATACAGCTGTTGAAGCTTTCATTTGCATTCTGACAGAGACCTTGCATACATTTCCTAAGTAGATTCTTATTTGTCAGATCCCTATATATAGGCCTAATTGCCTCCATTACAGCAGGTGGTAGGGAATGCTTGTGGGTATATTTTATGCCTATAGCATTGCTCAACCAGTACGTGCACCACGAATCTTCCCCATTTGGATACAAACCATGCTGTGGCGTTTCATCTGTTGACACTCTGTGGAACCATGTTGCCCAAACAGCTCGTCTCATGTTCTCCAAATCTCCTACATTTCTCCTTATTGCTAGTCCATAATATTGAGTCAAAGAATCAGTTTCACTTTTTGTAAGATGACCTGGACCACCTACATGTTTTCCGTCTGGCAGTTTTTTTCCACTGAAGTCTTTACACAATTTTCTCACCCGAGCTCCCATTCTTTTTTGTACATGCCCATCACATTCAAGCTTTTCTATTAGTGTCCCCATATGGTCTGTCCATTAACAACAGTAGTGTGTTGTTTACAGTCTCCATCCCCAAGGTAGCCTACATACCTCACTCCATGACTGACCTCTGATCTTCTAAAAATTTTTATAGCTCCTTTCATTTCCATGTTTTCACTTGGGCCATCAACGTTCTTTACACAAACATGGGTGCCAATAAATTTACTTGAACAACCTTGGCAGTGCTTTGTTAGACATTCATAATCTAGTATCTTGCCAGTTTCAGTAAATGTGGCAGTTACAGTCCCATTCAGAGAAGTATGACCTCTCTTCTGCCAAGATCCATCAAATGCTGCTACAGTGTCTGTATTCTCAGACAAGGCTACTGCTTCTTCTGCTGCTCTTTTCATTGAATGTTCACATACACCACATAAAGCATTATATATTAATTTACTGTACCTGTCAGTGGAGGTGGAGGCAAATCCATCACTGCACAAAAAGTCTGGGCAGCTCTCCTTCCCCTTCCAATACATCACATTGAATAAGCAAGCTGAATATTTACACTGTAATGTCGACTATCAGTTACTGTCAAATTCATAGTATCACTGTGCATCTTACATGAGTTACAAGCAATCACTAAGCGACTTGAAAGACCCTTTCTTGCTGAAATGTCCTCAGAAACGTCAGTGCTACCTTCACAATTGCAGTACTTACATTTCGCAGCACTCTACAAAAGTCTTGATGGTATATTTAGGTTCGCATTAACATTTCCATCATTATTGCTCCTCACAATACTACAAGGCTTGTTCATCTTACATTCAGAAAGCAAAAGTTTATGTCTAGAAGCACTGCCTGTAGACACAGTTTACATGGGCGACTTTTGAAGCAACTGAAGCGTATTATTCGGTTGTGTGGAACTGCTTGCTACAAAACTTTTGTTTGGGGCTAAATTTCTTTACTCTCGGCATTTGTAGCACAGGAAACACACACACAGAAACAAAACAACACAGAAGATCTGCAGCGGATAGGCACTTGGTGCAGGGAGTGGCAACTGACCCTTAACATAGACAAATGTAATGTATTGCGAATACATAGAAAGAAGGATCCCTTATTGTATGATTATATGATAGCGGAACAAACACTGGTAGCAGTTACTTCTGTAAAATATCTGGGAGTATGCGTACGGAACGATTTGAAGTGGAATGATCATATAAAATTAATTGTTGGTAAGGCAGGTACCAGGTTGAGATTCATTGGGAGAGTGCTTAGAAAATGTAGTCCATCAACAAAGGAGGTGGCTTACAAAACACTCGTTCGACCTATACTTGAGTATTGCTCATCAGTGTGGGATCCGTACCAGGTCGGGTTGACGGAGGAGATAGAGAAGATCCAAAGAAGAGCGGCGCGTTTCGTCACTGGGTTATTTGGTAACCGTGATAGCGTTACGGAGATGTTTAATAAACTCAAGTGGCAGACTCTGCAAGAGAGGCGCTCTGCATCGCGGTGTAGCTTGCTCGCCAGGTTTCGAGAGGGTGCGTTTCTGGATGAGGTATCGAATATATTGCTTCCCCCTACTTATACTTCCCGAGGAGATCACGAATGTAAAATTAGAGAGATTAGAGCACGCACGGAGGCTTTCAGACAGTCGTTCTTCCCGCGAACCATACGCGACTGGAACAGGAAAGGGAGGTAATTACAGTGGCACGTAAAGTGCCCTCCGCCACACACCGTTGGGTGGCTTGCGGAGTATCGATGTAGATGTAGATGTAGAATAACTACAAAACCACACACGTATGAAATTCCAAAATCATATATTCTCAGATCTTTGTTTACATTCACCATAGCCCTCTAGACATGCCTGTACTTTGGTTGTGGGAGTTAGGGCCTTCTAGAATACACCTGTGTTAACAATCTGTAACTAATGATGGAAAAAATGGAAGATCAAAATAATGCATCGCGTATTCTGACACACTTCAGACAGACAGATGAGCGTAGCCCCTGTGCAACATTATGTTCAACCTCAATTTTAGAATGAATAGAAAATGATAATGCCCATAAACTATACATTTTTGAAATCAGCATGAAATGCTCTTTTCTATAGACCAAGAAAATTTTGTAAAATTTTTTGTCATTTCCACAAGTATGTCCCCCTAAGTGACCAATGAAATGAACTATCTTTTTAAAATTATGACGTAATGCCATGTGCAGTGAAAAGTAACAACAAAACACAAGGAACACTGTATAGCTAGAAAACACCAGTAGAGCCGGAAGAAGGCCGATGCAACTGTACCCAAAACATTGGTTTTTCTCCATCAGTAGTTTTATACAATATGATGTGGTACCATACGCAGAAAACGTTTTTGTCAACTGGCTCTGGCTGCGGAAGCCTATGCAATTACGTGTAACACTCATTTGACAGAAACCTTTCCAGATTGCAGTTTGTAACTTTGTTGATCTGTCATTGAAGCCAACATTTGCACAAAATCATCACACAGAGAAAGTTTAAATTTTAAATTTTGTGAATAATATGAAATTGCCACCATTGTTCATCATCCACACTTTTATAAATGTAAACTGCAGCTGTTCCACTTTGTACAATATCTGGTGGAGCTGCGTTAACACAAGATTCTTCTACAACAAGAACACTACTTTCCACAACCAAGTACTCTAGACTGAGTTCCCTGTTACTTTTATTTACTATGCTGTCCAAAGAATTATATGCTTCAGTAAGTTGGTTGCATATGATTCATCAGGTAGATTCTAAGTTTTGTAGTCTTGAATCTAAATGATCACTATTGGATTTTATTTTAGATCTAATAGGTCACTGTTAGATTTCATTTGGTCACTATTGGATTTCATTTGGTCACTGCCAGCTCTCATTTCTGTTTGCATATCTCCCAGTTTCCCTTAGATAATTCTTAGTTTATCATTCTGGTCAGGTTTCCTATCAACTTCCACATCTTTTATACTGTTAAAAATATCCCGAGTTTCATATGATACTCCTCCACCGCTTGCTTCACTTTCAGCTTCTTTATTGTCATTCATTTTAGCTATATTTGAGAGCGTAATACCTCACAAAATACCAAAATTAAGGTCCTAGGTGTACGTAGCTTCTCTTTTCCCCTGAAATCTCATGCAAAGAGCATTTGATTGTGTCTTTAGTTTCATTTTCATATGAATGTAGAAAGCTGCACTATTAGTGAGACAAAAATTCCTCAAATGCAACTGAAAAATACAATGGCAAAAGGGGTACAACAGGCTATGATTAAATAATTCTTCTAGATGTGTACAGGCACCATTTAGTCAATAACCTGTGCTGCTTGCTGTCATAACAACAAGGTTCCTGAATTCTGTTGATTGTACTCCACTTGTCCATTGTTTGATAAAGAGCCATGGCTTGATATTTTTCTGAAGATGCTGAGATTTCAAGGCTCCTAGCAATTGCTGCTTGCTTTGAAACTTATTGCATCCAATCTTTCATCTTTCCAATCTGTTAGTTTTGAGAGCAACTTTCCATCTCAGTGCTGCACTACTCCTTAGAAGTCAACACTTTTAAATTTTTGTGTTATTTGTATGTTACACATTTCTCCAAACTTTTTTTCAGAGGTATTGGTAAGAATCAGATGTATTGCCAAGTTTTTATACCCAAAAGTTTTCATAGCAACTTCCATTTCCATCACTGATCTTGTACCTATTGAGTACTTCAGAGGCACTAGGAGTAAAAAAGCATGATGTGCTTTATCTTGCTGAAACTATTGAAGCTGATGCTGCTACATTTATTGCTGTTGTGGGTCTGTGCTGAAGAATGAGAGATGACCTTTACTGCTGTTGCCAGAATCATTGCTGTTGTTGGTTGATGTTGAACTGTATTTTTCGGTGTAAGTAGCTGGTAAGTCCCCAAAAATTGTTTCATTTATTCATAAATCCATTGTATCCTTGCAGTTTACTTTGGAATGGGTTTCAGTGCTATTTCATCCTTGTTTTTGTGGTCAAATGTTTGCGAGGAATGAAAAAAAAAGACTCCCTAGAAATTCACAATTACACAATGGATTTTTGCCCAGCTTTTCATAGAAAATCTAACAGCTGTAAATGGACAAATGGGGTATCAAATTGACCAGCATGAGGTCTAGTTATGCAAATCAGTGTTTACTTGCTTGGGATTAATTTGGGTAATTAGGTAAAACTTAATTAGTGATTTAAGGGAAATTGTTTTCTGAATTTTCTTAGGTAATGAAAGAATGGGAAATAGACAAATGGGGTATGGAATTGATGAGTGGGCTGTCTAGTTTTCCAAAAATAGAAAAAAAAACTTGAAAGTAATCAACATAATTAAGAAAAACTTAATTAGAGATTTGAGGGAAAACTGAATATTTCACAAACTGCTGCTGCTAACTCTGTGAATGAAGTGTTGAAAAGTTCATTTTTTCAAAGCCTAGCTATTCTGTGCATAAAAAGCACATTGGTACGAAATTTAACTGCCAAGAACGTCAAAATAAAAAAAAATTGAAAACAAATGTCAAATGTTGTGTGAAACGATTTGTCTAAATGTAAGAAATAAAATTGATTCGAGATACGTTTGATGTGCCTTTGAATTCTTAGTAGCTCTTATTATTATTTTCATTTCTGATATTGCTGCCATGTTATTTGTGTGTAGTTCCATCCTGAAGATCTGTGAACAAGCAGCACTGATGAATATGTATTGATCTCTCTCTCCCCCTCTCCCTCCCTCCCTCTCTCCCCACCTCCCTCTTAACTCTCTTCTTCCCCTCTATATACCTCCAACCCCCCCCCCGCCCCCCCCCCCCCCACACACACACATTATATTTGAGTCCTATAACAAAGATCACATGACTGGAAGAGTAACAACTTAATATTTATTACAGGATGCCCATCATATGTTACGCTTGTGGTATCATGAATGCTGTAGAGTGTTTCAAGATCGCCTTGTGAATGACCAGGACCGAAACTGGTTTGATCAGCTGCTAAACCAGCACATCGAAGCAGACTTTGAAGCAGATCCTGATGAAGTTTTGGGTGACAGAAATATACTGTTTGGTGATTTCATGGATCAGATGGCAGATGTTCGGCTGTATGTAGAGATAACAGATATGACTAAGGTCAGTGAGGCACTTGAAGTATTTTACAATAAATTCACATACACTTTGCAATTCTTTGCCCACCAAGCAGTGTGTGTAAATTGGCTTGTGAGGAATCTGTGGTACATTTATGTATTACTCGTACGCAGCTTCATTTAAGGGCCACATACATAATATGACAGAAAAGGAATGTTGTCTTCAAATAAAATCAGTTCGAAGGAAGTGGATCAGCAGTAAGTTTGTATCACCCCTTTATTTCTAAATTCATGGAGCAGCTCTGAGGCATGCATATATATTTAACTACAATGTGTCTAGACCATCAAATCTTGTCTTCCTTAATTTTACTTAACAGATTTAGAACATCAGCACACTGGCATCCATGATGTCAGCTAGTGTGATTGTGGAGGTGAAATTGGGTGAAAGTGAGTTCAGTTTTATCTCAAGATTTTTTTTTTCTATTTCTGTGCTTTCTCTGTTTCTTCCAGTCTGATAAGGATATGGATAAACTCGTCATTGAGTGCCCCTAACCCGCAAACGCACACACAAAAGCAAACTTTTTGTAATAAGAAAACATCTGTTTACCAATTATGGGTTTTCACAGCACTTCTGAGTAACATGAATATGTGGTGGTATGTCCCCATGCTCAGATGCAGATTTGAATCCATTGTGAGACACCTCTGATGAGATCATCACCCCTTGTCCACATTATTCCACTCTTCACTGGTGAATCTGCATATGTTGCGTAATGTACATGGTCATTGTTGACATCCAAAAACAGCTCATTTCAATTGATTCCACATGTTTGATTTGGTTCATGTCTGAGGAACAGGCAAGCCACTCCATTCTGGTGAACCTAGCATGCTGAAGGAATGAGCACATGTGTTATTCAGCAATATGACATTATCACCAAAATGTTGGTGATACAGAGCTACTGTCAGTTGCAGAATCTTGTCCCTCTATAGTAGATTAGTGAGACTGCTCTGAACAACCACAAGAGGTGTTCAGTGGCCCCATATAATGCCACCCCACAACATCACTCCACCACCACCAAACTACACATGTGGGAGACAGTGTTGGAGGTGATCAATATACCCTGTTGTCTCTAGACATGTCGTCTGTCATTAGCAAGGTACAAACAGGACTGAGTTACGTCAGTGAACAGTATCCAGTGTCAACCCTGGGCTGACCATTCTGCATGATTTCTCACTCATCTGTAACGGAATCCATGGTGATGTGATGTATGATGTGGTGCTTGCCATGGTTGCTGGAATGGATATTTGCGTCATGCAATCTTCTCCTAACAGTTTGATGCTATACATGACACCCTGTAGCATTTTCAAATGCTGAATTCAGTTGGAGCACTCAGCCCATGGTTCCTTTCACTCAAAAGTCATAGATATCGATCATGCAGTTTACCTGTTAAATGTGGATGACCTGTGTGGTGTAAGTCCTCAACATTAATTGTTCATTGGAACTGAGTCCATGTTCACACCACATCACTTTGATTCTGGTTCACACTTTGAGCAACTACCCTGGTTGACAAGACTTATGTGCTTAAATTGAGATTATAATCCTATTATTGGTCGCGACTGGCCTTCGTGGTGTGATGGATATTTACTCTTCTGTTCTGCAGATGCCTCTAATGCATTGCTACTGTTGCTTTACTTCAATTGACTGGCTGCATGCATTCGACTGTCATGTATTTTTATGAACCATGTCAGGGATGACCTTCAGATTGGTGCAGGAACAGTTACAATATCAACATGCCTGTATGACGTATCAGGGTGATGCAAAACATTTGTTGATGTGATGGATTACGCATGGTGTGTTTACGGAAAAGGTCAAACAAATGAGAAAGGCATAATGTTAATTTTGTTATTAACTGCCGTGTACACAATTGGTTCATTTTGATAACCAGAGACATGAATGGGATACTGCATCTGTAAAAAGATGTCATCAGCAGTTGCTTGCAACAGTCCGATGACATCTGAGCAATATGTTCATGTATAATGGCCTTCAGATCAGGTAGAGGCTGAATGTGTCCCAGGTAAATACTTTCTTGCAGATGTCCCCCAGAGCCAAAAGCCACATGGATTCTGATCAGATGATCTTCAAAGCCATATGAACCTCTGGAGATGAACCATTCGTGAAAGGTTGCATTAAGCAGATCTTTCACTGGGCGAGCAACATGATATGTTGCCCCATCTTGCATGAAAGCAGCAGCTTCTGCACTGTTGTAGTCTTCCAAAGCAAGAATCACATGCTGTAGGAGGACGTCTCGATAATGTGCAGACATCATGGTATACATGAACTGGGAATAAAAGTGGTTTAACAGTATCCCCAATTCACCAGCTGTGTGTATTCACTGCTCCCTGTAGTGTAAAGCGTGTTTCGTCACTCAGTAGAATCTTGCGTGGCCAGATGTCATCAACTTCAATCTGTACTAGAAACCAAAGAGTAAATTCAGAAAGTTGCTGCAGATCACGGGGTTTCAGTTGCTGCACCATCTGGATCTTGTAATGGTATCAGTGTAAAATAGACCACAAAACTGTCCATACTGTTAATCATAGGCTGGACATTTCTCCTGACACTGCTTAAGCACTAGCACTATCCTGGGCATGTGCTGCATTGTCATTTACAACAAAAGCAAGCTTATCAGTTATTTCCACTGGGTTAGGACACCTTCGTCTTCCAGGTGCCTTACAAAGCTCATCCATGTTTTTGGATTTCGTTATCATCTTCTTTAAATCATTTAATGACATCGAGCCTCTCAGACCTTTCAGTCATCGATATTCTCTCAATGCAGAACTGTAATTTACATAAAACAGTTTCAGAAACAGTGCACTGTCTCTCTTCTGATATTCCTACTGTTCACTCATGTTTTGGCTTGTCAAATGACAGGTTGAATGAAATGATCGTCTGGCATTGTTGGCCAGGATGTCCCATTCGGGTTCGGTCGCCAAGTGCAAGTCTTGTTTCAGTCGGCGCCACATTGGGCGAATTGTAGCCAATGGTGAGGATGAAAGCATGATGAGGACAACACAACACCCAGTCCCCGAGCAGAGAAAATCTCCAACCCGGCTGGGAGGCAAACATGTCACCTCCCAGCTAAGCAGGCGGGCACAGGTTGGATGTCATACTGTAATACAAATAGTGCACATTACCAGATTTTCACTTGGTGCCCACAGTTGGAGCTAATGTTTTACCAGTGTAAATCGGTTCTGCATTAACACATTAGCATTCTACCAAGTTTTGCTGCCATACAATAATAACAGCCCACACTGGACCTCCGTGAGTAGCTGCACTTCAATTATAACCACCTAGTATTGATTCTTTTGTGATGTTGACAATGTCACATAATTCAATTTGACCAGTTACAGAATTAATTAGATGATGTCTTCACTTATAAATACATAATTATTTGTAAGAGTTTTTTGATGAAATATTTTGCTTCTTTGGCAGGTTGACCTCTCATGTTTGTTTGTTAGTTGTAGTTTCCCCACTTGAAGCCAACAAAATGGTTTCTTCTAACAAACATTGATTTCATCTGCTGGCATTGATTTTGGAATAAATGGAAATGTTTGCTGAAAATGCACAGAATAAGTATGTGATGCATCTCCTATTAGTTCCAGATTACCTCAGGGATCTAGACTATTCTCAAATCTTCTAGAAGTTTCTGTAACATTGTGGAACAGTTTACAACAACCTCCAACATTCTAAAAGGCACATTTGTGCCTGAATCCCCACTTTCTCACTTGGTTCCAAGCTGCTTCACCACCTACTGATAAGAAGTCCATTGGTGCAATGCCCTCTTTTGACTCAGATCCAAACCATATAGTTCCATACCAAACCTCCTTCTTGGATGGGGGATAGAGAGCTAGCATGCTATAAAACCACCATGGGGCTGTGAGAGTGTGTGGTGGAATTATGGGGGCAGGAGTGGACAAGCCATATTTTCTTATACTATGTATTTGAATTGTAAGTTTTAATTTACATCTATTTCTGATAATACCCCCTGTCCACATTCTCTATAACATGGAGCACTGGGTCATTGGGTGGTATGAAGTATTCTAATACATAATATCATTTTCATCCTATAGAGGATGCAAATTGCCATATTCAATGAACATTATTCATAATATTAAAACTGTTCTGTGAAACAAAGTAAATCTATTTGTTGCAGCTGTCAAGAGTTCTTGAAGAAGCTCTGGCTGATTACAACTACTCAAGCACTGCACCAATGCGCCTTGTACTTTTTACTGATGCAGTACGACACACTTGTCGCCTGGCACGGATTTTACGGCTTCCTCGTGGGCACGCACTTCTCCTTGGAGTTGCAGGTTCTGGCCGACGGTCATTGGCACGACTGGCTACTCATGTTGCTGGGTTGGCTGGTTCTGAACTGCAAATGAGTCGAACATATGGTCTGTCGGACTGGCGTGATGATGTGAAGTCTATGCTCCTGAATTCAGGTGTCCAGGGTCGACAAAGTGCATTCGTGTTCTCAGATACTCAGGTTAGTAACAACAATGGGAGGTCATGTAAAATGTAGAAGCAGTTAATTTGGTTGGAAATAATATTTATAATGCTGATGATAGCTCATTATATAATTACATGCAGGCCAATTTAAAAAATATATGTAGAAACTAGCGGAGAAACCCGACACTGCCCAGACATTTATTTATAGCTGTGCATCCATGCCTGTACCATGCAGCATTTGGTCTTGTGTGAATATTTATGACACCATTTCTCCTAAACTATGAGTCATGCAATGTCATAATTTTGTAGGTACATGCAATGGTATATGTGGATACTGTCTGGTGAATGAGTTGCAGATGGAGTTGCTAACAATGAAGTAATAAATTTAAACATCATGCATGATACAGCAGTTTGTCGTACATCTCATTGTTTATATCTCATGAATTGTGTGTCTTATGACAATATTATGACAAAAATAGTTGCTACTCACCATATAACAGAGATGCTGAGTCGCAGATAGGCACAACTAAAAGACTGTCAGAAAGTAAGCTTTCCGCCAGTAAGACCATCATAGACAAAATACACACACACACACACACACACACACACACACACACACACACAAATCAAACACATGACCACAGTCTCTCTCTTGTCTGAAAGAGAGGTATGTGTTTACTTGAATTTGGTCCATTGGTTTGTATTAGATGGAACTTTAAGGAACACCACATGTAATTAATTCCTAATCATGTGAAGACTGACTGCCTACTGCACAGGTATTTCATGACATCCTTTGTTTCCTGTTAGTTAGGTAAGACTTGTTTTGTATCACGCCTGGAAGGCGGCGCGTGTGTCTGCTCCTGTGAACTGAAGGGTAGGCTGAATGTAGGAGGTGAGTAAGAGCAGGAAAAGGTGAGAATCTTTTGGTACTGCTCTTATAAATGGTTTTACTGTATCACAATGTTGACTGAATACATAATTTTGCACTGAGGTGCGAAACCTTAGACCCGTCGTAAGTAGTACATAGTCTCAATAGCAAGCTGAGGTTGAAGCGATGTTTACAGGCTGTCTGCTCTTGATGAAATGGGCAGAATCTGCAGCGGAGCTCGTAGAGCTAGAGGGTGCTATTGTCAGTGTCTGTCGTAGTGCCAACTTACGAACTTGCAACTACGCCGTGGCATCATTGCTATCGCTACCACAACTTGAACCATTTTACAGCATTGCCAGTGACACTGTAATATTCTAATTTATTTAAGAAAATGGTGTGATTCACACAGTAAAATGGTTTTGACTGGTCACAGAAAATGCCAGTAGCTTCCAATTTGTTATCTAATGAATTAAGTACATTCTCACTGTTTTTGTAAATAGCCTTCTCTATATTAGAACCATTAAGGAACCCAGACTGTGACTTGGACTATACATTATTTGCAGTTAGATGCTTAAGAAGACACTTGAACTCGCCCTTTTCAAATATTTTTGAAAAAGTCAAAATTGGTTGGTAGTTTGATGGTATTTCTTTATCCCCCCTCCTTCTAAAAAGGTATAACTTCCGCATATTTTAGCCCGCCTGGAAATGTTCTGCTTATAATAGATCGATTACACAAATAACTTAAGATAGAACTCAACTTGCGTGAGCACTCTTTGATTAATTTTGTTGATATGTTTTCTTAACCACTATAATACTTAGATTTTAAGGATTTTGTGATGGACATTGCTACTTTGGGAGACATGAGTGTCATTTCCATTTCACTGAAGTTATTTGTAAAGACTGGCCTCATATCTCCATTGTACTGTTTAAGGAACCTGATAGTCCCAAGCTGTCAGTAGTGGAAACAAAGTACTTGTTTAAGAGGTTTGCAACACTACATACACTTGTTAGCAATGTCTCATTTACTTTCAGAGCCATCCGTTCCTTTTCCTTGCTATCCCCACCAGTCTCTGTCTTCACTATATCCCATATAGTTGTTATTTTGTTGCCTAATGTAATTATCTTTTTCTCATAATTAAGCTGCTTAGATTTCTCGATTACTTGCTTCAATATTTTGCAGCTTTCTTTGTAATGCGTTACAATGCTAACATCGGAGCTGTTCCTAGATAGTGGATACAGTCTCCTTTTTGTCACACATGATATCTTTATTCCTTGTGTAATCCATGGTTTATTTTAAGTTTTCTGTTTGATTTGAGTTACCTTTAGGGAAACACTTTTTGAAAGAGTAAGTAACTTTATTAATGAATTACTTGTATTTTCGATATGAGTCAGAAGTATTATAAACATCTATCCAGTTCATGTCTTTGAGCAATCTCCTAAAATTCTCAATTTTTGACTGATTTATTACCCTGCTGTACTCAGATTTAATAGATTTTTTTTATCCTGACAAGTTTCATTATTTAACACAAGATCCTGCATGTCATGATCAGATAGCCCATTTACTATTGATTTTGTGATATGACTTTTTTTCTAGATTTGCCTACAAATATATCATCAATTGCAGCCTCAGAGCATTTACATACCCTAGTTGCAAAGTTCACGGTAGGAATTAAATTGAGTGACAGTGTTACTGATTGCAATAATTGTTCACTGACAGAGCTTTTCAATAAATCCACATTAAAATCACTTGCAAACACTATTTCCTTGTTGTTTACTGTGAGATGTGGAACATACAAATGCACACACATATGTAAATCAATTTTTATAATGTGTATGGATTACAAAAGGCTGTAACTGTTTAATGCATCTTTGATAAGATTTACAGAGAATGTGAAAAGTTCAAAATTTAGCTTGTTGTGGAAGCACAGAAAACTGCAGCCAGTATGTGTATGTTGATCTATAAGAGAAAAGTTCCATGTCAAGAGTGTAAATTGCATATTCTGTACAGAAAGTATTGTGTGTGTTAGAATTTAACAGTTAAACAATGAAAATTCCCTTTTGGAATATCAACAGTGTTATGAAAGGGGTAGATTGCTGCTCACCGTAAAGATGAAAGGCACAGCAAAAAGACTGTTATACATTGAACTCTTTGACAAAGCCAAATAGGATTGAGCTGGAGTGGCTGGAGATAGCAGTAATGGTGGGAGGTGTTCTTGCTACTGTGAATGTGGTGTATTTTCCTTTCTGAAGAACACTGTGGCCGAAAGTCAGTGTGTAACAGAATTTAACATTTGATGTTCTGTCATTACTGTTCCGAGAAGATTTCATCAGTGGTAGTGTCAAACACCTCCAGATACCAGCAATATTTGCAGATGGCATCAGCTGTGGAAAGAGAATATTTGTGCAGAGGAAAAACTACCAGCCAGCCAGATATATCACCACAAAACATTGAAAAAAATTGCCTTTAGTTTGAATGTTGTCCACAGAAATCGACATATGATGCCAGTGGAGATTTATAATTCTACAAATAATGGTTTGCTTGCTGTCTAAATGAAGCTGAAAATTAAATCATATACAGGAAGACAATGTTAAACATATGAATTATACTACAAAAACGTTGGAAGCCAAATGGGAATAAACATTTCCTGCTTATTTCAGTTGTAATGGTGAGGCAAACTACTACATAAACAGCAAGAGCAACCAGCACAATATTTGAATATGGGGTACAGCACAACTCACCAAAAGTTTTATTCATGGAGATTACAGTGTCAACAACTATTTACCTAGACTTTTTGACAGAGCAAGTAGGAACCATCCAGTAGTTCTTATACCATTCTTGGCTGCAACATATTTTTTTTTCTTCAGTTTTATGTTTAATACATGTACAAATGTCACAGAAAGTAGCACTTTTAAACTTGAGAAGTAAGAGCCACCCTACCTTACACCTGTGGATTTCTTTTCATGGCATTAGGTGAAAAACGCGTGTGTGTGTGTGTGCGTGTGTGTGCCTCCTTTGCCAAAAACAATTCAGATGTCAAAATTTACATTTCTAATGTGCCTTTATTGGTAACTCCACATATGCTTATCACATAGATCTTGTGCCTGTGACCAAGGATAGTCGTGTAGAACACCTGTAATTTTTTCTGTCACATTGACATTTTTTCCGTTTATGCTCTTGCTTTCTCATTTCAAATATATGTTGTGTGAAACTTACAATGTATATGAAATGAGAATTCTGAAATGTACACTTTGTTTTCTCTACATATCATCTGTCCCTCAGTTTGTGATGATTGGTCTTTGTTAATTTGTTTATGCATTCACAGATCATTTTTACTATGGTATTACACATGGTGCAGAAGGTGCTTAAAAAGGCAGGGAGGAATGTGCTTAATTACACCTTAGTGTTGAGACCAACTGGGGTAAATACTAACATTTATTCCAGATGTTGTATTGAGTTAGTGGTTGCATCCATCTAGATTATCTGTATGAGACACATAAGGATTGATTTACTGCTAAAAGAGTGTTGACTTCAAGGGTCTGCTGATAAATTATCAGCATGTAAACTGATTGTGTTAACGTCTTGCACTGAGAATTTAGAGGCATATTGGACTGGGCTGAATCTGCTGTGTGCATATCTCTGCCAAGGCTGCAGAACATATGCGCTGAATAGGACAAAAAAATTGTTTATAGTGATATGAAGTACCCTATGCAACACACTGTACAGTGGCATGTAGAAGTACGTATGTAAATGTGTATGCTTCCAGTGAATCACAGTATGACATCATCCATACTTACAATTTGGTAATGCGCTTTTCAGCCTTAAATCATCCTGAATGCACACCTGTAGATATTTTATCTACATTTCAGCTTAAATTACTCTAGATCCATAATTATAGATATTGTATGGTTGTGATTATTCACAGCAGCTAATTGTAAATAAAACAATGGAAAGTCCAGGTTGGAATATCTACAATGTCATGAAAATGATAGGTTGCTACTCACTGTAAAGGTGACATGTTGAGTTCCAGACAGGCATGACAAAAGACTTATACATTTAAGCGTTTGGCCAAAGCCTTCTTCAGAAAAAAAAACCACAAGCAACCACACCTCATGCACACATGAGCACCATCTATGGGTGCTCCAGTCGGAATGCAGCTGTGTCATGTTGGACGTAAGCAGCATTCTGGACTGGTGCAGGGAAGGGCGATGTGTTGTAAGGATAACTGCCATTAGTGCATTTCAGAAGAGCTGGTGGTGAAGGTGAGGATCTAGATGGCAAGGGTGATGAAGCAGCCAGTGAAATCAAGCATGTTTTTTCCAGCTGCATTTTGTGCCACCGGGTGGTCCATTTTGCTCCTGGGGTAAGATAAGCCTATAACAGGACTGGAGTAGGAGGTACTGCGTGGGTAGATGGATTTGACAGGTCTTGCACCAGTCTCTCCCACAGGGACACGATTCCTGCGGCAATGGGTTGGGATTGGCAGTGGCATAGGGATGGAGTAGGATGTTGTGGTTGTTGGATGGGTGATGGAACACCACTTTAGGGAAGAGGATGGGGGGGGGGGGCTGGAGCTTTGGCAGGATTTCTCTCCCCTCTATTCATGACATGATGATAGATAATCAAAGCGGTGATGAGGATGTGGTTCAGTTGTTCCAGGATGGTTTTGAGTGATGGAGGGAGCACTCCTTTGTAGCTGGTTCTTGATAGTGGTGGGAGAATTGGGGGAATGTGCAGATACAGCATAGGAAATCTGTTTGCGGACTAGGTCTGGACTATAGCGTCTAGGTGTGAAGGCTTTTGTAAGGCCTTAGGCATAATGGGCAAGGGAGTTCTTGTCACTGCACATATACCGTCTTCAGGTGGCCAGGCTGTATGGGAGGTATATTTTGGTGTGGAAGGGATGGCAGCTGTCGAAATGCAGGTACTGTTTGTGTTTGGTAGGTTTAATGTGGACTATGATGTGGATGGGGCCATCAGAGAGGTGGAGGCCAACATCAAGGAAGGTGGCATGCTGGTTTGAGGAAGACTAGGTGGGCAGGTTGTGAAGGAATGAGGATAGGGTGTCTTAGCCCTGAGTCAAGATCATGAAGATACATCAATGAACCTGAAGCAGACCAGTGGTTTGGGTTTTTGGGAGGCTTGGAAAATTTCCTGTAGATTGCCTGTAAACAAATTGGCATAGAAGGGCACCATGCGGGTGCCCATGGCTGTTCTGTGGATTTGTTTGTCTATCTTCCCTTCAAAGGAGAAGTAGTTGTATGTTAGGATACAGTTAGGAAGGTGTGTAAAGAATGAGGTAGTGGGTTTGGAGTCTGAAGGACGTCAGGAGAGGTAGTGTTCAATAGTGGCAGAACTGTAGGCATGAGGGATATTGGTGTATATACAAATGCACAGGATATACAATCACTCTCATCTTCATTCCTTGATCTCTTTATCAAATCATCCTTAATCCCAACAGATGGCAATACGCTCATTTCCCATGAATCATCTCATCAAGCCATAAGTTTAAGTGAATGCAGTCAACAATATAACGTAAGAATCAGCTTAATTTGTTCAAGGATCTCCTCAACAGAATAGGAGGAGTGACCCATGAGGAAACTTTTCTGTTTTGATTTGAAAGAAGATTTTGAACTCTTGTGGTAGCTTTTGTGCATAAGAGTCAAGCAAGTGCAGTCCAAATGTTGGTTGGATTTATGCCTAGTATTAACTGAGTGAAAGCTGCTAATTTATTGGGATTAAGCCAATATTGTTAACAAGAAATAACAGTAAAGAATATATATATTGAGAAGGCAATGTCAAAATACCCAGACTAATGAACAGGGGTCGACATGAGGTTTGCCAACTTACACCATCTATGCCCCAAACTGCCCATTTCGGAGCCAAAAATATCCTTTTATAGTGGGAGAGTTACCCAAAAATATAATACCATATGATATAAGTGAATGAAAATAAGCAGAGTAGACTAATTTTGGTGCCGAACGATCACTTACTGCAGATACCATTTGAATGGTAAAAATGGCAGCATTAAGTCTTTGAACAAGACATGGGCTTTCCATGATAGTTTACTATCTATCTGAACACTTAGAAATTTGAACTGTTCAGTTTCACTAATCATATGCCCATTCTGTGAATTTAAAACATTGGGTTTTGTTGAATTGTGTCTTAGAAACTGTAAAAATTGAGTCTTACAGTGATTTAGCATTAGTTTATTTTCTGTAATAGTAGAGGGAATATCATTTATATAAATAAGGAACAGGAGTGACCCCAACACTGAATCCTGGGGCACGCCCCCCCCCCCCCCCCCCTCCACCATTTGATCAATTTGATCATACTCCACTCAGACCCCACAGACCCCACATTGAATCATTCTCAACACTGCAAATAATGACCTTTTGCTGTCTTTTTGTTAAAGTAAGATGTGAACTAAAAGTGAGGTACTCCCCATATTCCATAATGGTCCAACTTCTGGAGCAGTGATCAAAAGTATCCGGACACCTGTCTGAAAATGACGTAAAAGTTCTTGGCGCCCTCCATCAGTAATGCTGGAAATCAGTATGGTGTTGGCCCAACCTCAGCCTTGATGACAGCTTCCACTCTCGCAGGCATATGTTCAATCAGCTGCTGGAAGGTTTCTAGGGGAATAGCAGCCCATTCTTCATGGAGTGTTCCAAAACATCCCGAAGGTTTTCTATAGGATTCAGGTCAGGACTCTGTGCAGGCCAATCCATTACAGGGACGTTATTGTCGGGTAACCACTCTGCCACAGGCCGTGCATTATGAACAATGCTCGATTGTGTTGACAGATGCAATCGCCATCCCTGAATTTCTCTTCAACAGTGAGAAGCTAGAAGGTGCTTAAAACATCAATGTAATCCTGTGCTGTGATAGTGCCACGAAATCAACAAGGGGTGCAAGCCCCCTCCATGAAAGACACGACCACACCATAACACCACCGCCTCCGAATTTTAATGTTGGCACTACACATGCTGGCAGATGACGTTCAGCGGGCATTCACCATACCCACACCCTGCCATCAGATTGCCACATTGTGTACCATGATTCATCGCTCCACACAGTGTTTACGCTCCTTACACCAAGCGAGACATCGTTTGGCATTTACCAGTGTGATGTATGGCTTATGAGCAGCCGCTCAACTATGAAATGCAAGTTTTCTCACCTCCCACCTAACTGTCAAGTACTTGCTGTGGATTCTGATGCAGTTTGGAATTCCTGTGTGATGGTCTATTACACATTACACATTACAAGCCTCTTCAACTGTCGATGGTCTCTGTCAGTCAACGGACAAGGTCAGCCTGTACATTTTTGTGATGTACATGTCCCTTCACGTTTCCACTTCACTATCACATCGGAAACATTGGACCTAGGGATGTTTGGGAATCTGGCATACAGACATATGACACAAGTGACACCCAATCACTTGACCACATTCGAAGTCCATGAGTGCTGTGGAGCGCCCCATTCTGCTCTCTCACAATGTCTAATGACTACTGTGGCTGCTGTCATGGAGTACCTGGCAGTAAGTGGCAGCCAATGCACCTAGTATGAAAAACTCATGATTTTGGCGGTGTCCGGATACTTTTGATCACATAGTGTAGCTTGATTGTGACTACTTCTAACATTTTGATGTAATTCCCACTTCGTTCTACATTATATTCTTATCCCACTAATCAGCCACCCAGGCTGCCTTATACTCCTCAACATTCAAATATCTGCTTTGTGCAGTGTCATGATACATCTGTGGTTTCAAACAGAATACTGTTTTTTATGTACGTGACCAGTCCCCCACTCCACAAGGAACTCCTTGAAAAACAGGCAGCTAATTTGCATTCTGATAAAGGAAGCCTCTGAATTGTCCAATTATTTAAGTGGTGCTCCGGTATACCGATAATGTCAGAGACTATATCTATAAGCAGTTCACTAACTTTATCTCTAATACCTCTTATATTTTGATGAAATGTGCTAATTCATTCTCTACTTGGATACCTGACCTCCTCTGAAGGTGATTCCTTAGTTAGAGGGACTTCCTTTAAGCAGGTATACCTATCAGCTGACTTCAATCTAAAAACTGTGCAGCTCTAACACCAACTACTACAGGAATTTTTCAATGAGTGATCTCACCACCACCCACTACAATGTCACCTATAAGCTTTGCCAGCCTTCCCTTCTCATACCTATTGAGGTGCAGGCCATGCCTAATTAAACCTGACCTATTGAAAGACTCAACTGGCACCACTGCAATGTGACCCATGCCCTCTGCCATCAGTGCCTTCTCCTGCCCCGTGTTAACACGCCTAACAGCCGTGAGGCTAATCATCATGCTCAAACAGTTGCACAAAATGCACATTAGTGCCACCAGTTTGAGTAGCTATCTTTACCAGGTCACCACCTACATCATATTCCCCAACCCTATCTAGACTATTCCCTGCTCCACCCAGAATCACTTCCTGGACCTCTTTTGTAAGATTCCTGCATAACTTCTCTATGCTGCTCCACCCAGAATCACTACCTGATCCTCTTTCGTAAGATTCCTGCATAACTCCTCTATGCTGTCAGTCACCTGAGCCAACCCTGCACTAAGCGTCACAATGCTGGTGACCTGGTGATCACTCCCCCAACACTTCTTGCAACTGCTGGCCCTCACCTCTACCGTGCGAACTACATAGCAGCAGAACCTTCTTCTTTCTGTTAGACTTTGCAACTGACTTAGACTTCCTACCTGCTGAGGACTGCTGCATGTTTCCTGCACCTACAGCTACGAGAGGCTCCTCTCCACTCAACTCTGACAATTGGTCAAATCTATTGCATCAACTCTGTGTCATTGACACTTCCACTCAGCTGAGGTTTTGACAAATAACAGTTCTTTTGACTCTCATTCTTTGTGAAATCTTACAAAAGCTTAGTGCTATACCTCTTTATTGGGTTATGTGTTGTCAACACAACTGGTTCCTTCCTAGGGTGGACACTCACTAATTCTCACACCTTTGGTAGCCACTGGCTCTCTCCAAAGCCTATTAGTGTCTGTTGGCACTTGGTATATTCCTCGATTCCCCAGAGGTGGACTGACTCTTCCTTTTCTCCTCCCATTCTTACTATTACTATTACTATTACTATTAAACACTTATTTAAACCTCTCATAAGACTGAAATCTATCTACACTCGACAGTCTTCACTGCAATGCACTTATCTGTAAATGATTTTTCACAAGATATATCTTTCTGTTGTAGTGCCAAGCTACAGGCAAGGTTTCATGAAATGCCTGGGCAGGTTGTTCCTTCTCAGTCAAAGGTCAGAAATTTCTTATTTACACCTTTTCGCATTTCAAACCTAAATCCTTCCCAGAATTGATTCTCACAACCACTCACTCCTGCTTGAGGAGCACTACTTCTAAAATTTACTCTTCCTTCATTTCCCTCTAAATGTCACTCTAAGCACCCCATATCATTTCCAGAATGATTCGCTAGTAGCCTAATCTTTTCTTGTAACAGAATCTCATTAAATCTCATTATTCATTTTCTTCTCTAAGAATTCCAGCACTTGTTGGACATGATGCCTATGTGTCTTAAGTTCGCTGGTCTTATGTTGTAATTTTTCAAACTCTCTTTTATTTTTGCTTCATCCACTATTCATTCCAATACCATCTCATTCGAATACATGACTTGATTATTGATTTCATAGTTGTTCCATAAAATAAACTTGCATAGCGTGTGCTTAAACTCTTCCTCACCTCCCTACAATTTCGTAACTACTTCTCCTTTTACGTTATTACCAATTTTTTTCTTTTACTCTGCGTCATGTAATAACATTTTATTACTTGCTAGCAAGTAGTTAAAAAATCAGCACTTTCCATTTTGTTGAAACTGGAAAGTTGCTTCTAAATACAGAAAGTAAATTAATGATATGAATATAATAGAGGAGACATTCCACATGGAAGAAATATATCTACAAACAAAGATTACATAACTTACCAAACGAAAGGGTTGGCATGTTGATAGACACACAAACAAACACAAACACAAAATTAAAGCTAAGACTGGAATCTTTAAAGAATAATAACATGCGAGAATTTAAATAATGCAAAACGAGCCAAAGTATTTCAGGTGACTTAATTATATTGCTGTTCAGAATAAAACAAAATTTTGTTTAGAGTAGCTTCGAATATTTTGTCATTGCTCAATGATATTTCCTTTTACAGTCTCAGAATAAAATCCTTTTTCATGTTCATGAGCTCACAGACTAATCTCTATTTTAGAAAAGTCCAGAATAGCAACTCGTAATAGCAAAACTCAGAAAATTAATTAAGAACAAGTTTCTTTGTTACATAGCCATATCAAAGAATAAAAACCTTTTTACAATTATATCTATGCTACTCATTTAAAAAAACTCTCTAGTCCAGTTCTAAGTTTAGTTTAAACATTCACTCAGAAATGTCATTCTTGTCTTTGTTCCATGACGATCTCTGTATCAAGTCCTCCTTAATCCCAATAGATGACAATACACTCATCTGTCATGGATCTCCCCCACCCCCACCCCCCACCCCTTCCTCTATACTTATATAGTTTAAAAACATTTTACTTACATTCCATTTTTTGCTGCAAGAAATTATCAACATTTCTTTGGAGGCAATAACTACACGGCTTTCAAATGAGAAGTGCATGAAGAAATAGATCTGAAAAAGTTTTATCTTGCTTCAGCTTGGATTCAACTGATCACAGTGGAGTTTCCAGTGACATTTGACTTGTTTGTATTCGTGAATCATTAAATCCAGTTTCACTCTCAGAGACCTTTAGCTCTACTCCAATTTTCACATTTCCCTCTTCCATAAACTTCTTCTTCTTCTTCTTCATTGAAGGGACGGGTATTGCCAGCTGCAATAGCTCCCTAGAGGATGTGGCAAGGTCTTGGCAGGGCACAATGGAGTTGATAGCACACTAATTCCTTCTGCACATGGCAGCAATTGCAGCCACAGTGTAGTGTTGTCTTCTCTTGGCTTGTAAACTCCAAGGTCATCAAAGGTAACATCCACTATACAATCACTAAACTCGCAAAAAATTATGAACCGTTTTCACTGTTCATTTAATAGGATCTATTTACTTCATGTTTCATATACCTTTTCTGTTCAGTAGTTACACGAACTACTTTCTCTTCTTTTCATAGATGATTCACACCATATGTGGAGCAGCAACTTTACAAACCTGCCACCCAACACATCTCTGTATACTTGAGTATTGATTGAACCTACGTTATACACTACTGGTCATTAAAATTGCTACACCATGAAGATGACGTGCTACAGATGCGAAATTTAACCGGCAGGAAGACGATGCTGTGATATGCAAATGATTGGCTTCTCAGAGCATTCACACAAGGTTGGCACTGGTGACGACACCTACAACGTGCTGACATGAGAAAAGTTTCCAACCGATTTCTCATACACAAACAGCAGATGACCAGCGTTGCCTGGTGAAACATTGTTGTGATGCCTCGTCTAAGGAGGAGAAATGCGTACCATCACATTTCCGACTTTGATAAGGGTCGGATTGTAGCCTATCGCAATTGCAGTTTATCGTATTGTGACATTGCTGCTCGCGTTGTTCGAGATCCAGTGACTGTTAGCAGAATACAGAATTGGTGGGTTCAGGAGGGTAATAAGGAATGCCGTGCTGGATCCCAATGGCCTCGTATCACTAGCAGTTGAGATGACAGGCATCTTATCCGCACGGCTGTAATGGATGGTGCAGCCACATCTCGATCCCTGAGTCAACAGATGGGGACATTTGCAAGTCGACAACCATCTGCACAAACAGTTTGATGACTATCAGCTCGGAGACCATGGCTGCATTTACCCTTGATGCTGCATCACAGACAGGAACTCCTGCGATGGTGTACTCAATGACGAACCTGGGTGCATGAATGGCAAAACACCACTTTTTTTCGGATGAATGCAGGTTCTGTTTACAGCATCATGATGGTCGCATCCGTGTTTGGCGACATCGCGGTGAACACACACTGGAAGTGTGGTGTCACCGCCAGATACCACACTTGCTAGGTGGTAGCCTTTAAATCGGCAGTGGTCCGTTAGTATACGTCGGACCCGCGTGTCGCCACTATCAGTGATTGCAGACTGAGCGCCGCCACGCAGCGTTTCTAGTCTAGAGAGACTCCCTAGCACTCACCCCAGTTGTACAGCCGACTTTGCTAGCGATGGTTCACTGTCTACATACGCTCCCATTTGCAGAGACGACAGTTTAGCATAGCCTTCAGCTACATCATTTGCTACGACCTAGCAAGACGCCATATTCTTCAAGAATGTATTCTGAACCATGTACCGCCAAGAGCGACATTCATCATTAATGGATTAAAGTTAAGTATCAAACTAATTATGTCCGCTTTCTGAATTCTAATTCCTTGTCATGTTCCTGACCTCACATCAGTATAGTCCTTCCCTCCTCACGCCAGCCTGCATGAGCTAAAACGTGTGCACTTCGGCCTCCAATAGTAACATGGTGTTGGCTCTTCTGCCAACACAACAGGAAGCATGTATTCATCATCACCATACTGGCGTATCACCCAGCGTGATGGTATGGTGTGCCATTGGTTACACGTCTCGGTCACCTCTTGTTTGCATTGACGGCACTTTGAACAGTGGACGTTACATTTCAGATGTGTTACTACCTGTGGCTCTACCCTTCATTCGATCCCTGCAAAAACCTACATTTCAGCAGGATAATGCACAACCGCATGTTGCAGGTCCTGTACGGGCCTTTCTGGATACAGAAAATATTCAACTGCTGCCCTGGCCAGCACATTTTCCGGATCTCTCACCAATTGAAAATGTCTGTTCAATGGTGGCCGAGCAACTGGTTCATCACAATACGCCAGTCACTACTCTTGATGAACTGTGGTATCGTTTTGAAGCTGCATGGACAGCTGTACCTGTACATGCCATCCACGCTCTGTTTGACTCAATGCCCAGGAGTATCAAGGTCGTTATTATGGCCAGAGGTGGTTGTTCTGGGTACTGATTTCTCAGGGTCTATGCACCCAAATTGCGTGAAAATGTAATCACATGTCACTTCTAGTATAATATATTTGTCCAATGAATACCCATTTATCATCTGCATTTCTTCTTGGTGTAGCAATTTTAATGGTCAGTAGTGTACTATCTTCTGTTGCTACACCAGACCTGCTCAGCGAGTGACTGGGTAGAAGCATGTGACCTATTTAGTGATGTTACATAGGACCACAATTTTCTCAGGTTTTGGCAAGATCTTTTCACTGAAGTATGACTGTGAAAGTTGTATGCTATAATCATTATTATTTTTATAGACACACAAATTTAAACAAATTTTTTTCCTGTCAACATTCCACATTCATTTTTGAAATGAGATTCCAACAACCCCTGCTTCCTCAGCATTTAACAAATTTTATTAGTAAATCATTGTGTGTCTTTTTCACCCTTAATCCACTTACTCATTACGTACTTCTCCAGAGCATGCTTTACAATCAGTTTAAACTTTGCCTATAATTCTCCTCCATCCATCATATTGGAACCAAGCGATGTCCATTCTTTGTGTAAGTAGGATGATGATAACAGCTTTTCCACTCTTTCCTGCATATATAGTCTTCTGGTCTCATTGATGTAACCACTGTCTCTATGGTGCCATCATGACACTAATCCCTGTGTATTCTGACCCTATCGATAAAGTGAGGCCTGTTTGTAGTTGCAAGGTCTAAAATGTTTCCATTGCATGTGGGTTGTCGTAATAGCTACTCAAGACTGATTTTGGAATGTGTGCTCAGAACTACTTCACGAGACTCTCTATCCATACCGCCTGCAGTGAATCCATTGATGTCCCAGTCTATACTCAGTATTGCATGAAAGGTTCTCCTGCATTACTGAGGATAGACTTTCTTTGAATAGTTCTACAAATGTTAGATAGAAGTCCCTAGGTGGTCACCAAGATTAATGGTCCTACTGTTCTTACCTGATTGTAAGATGAGGTTTTTTCCCATATTCGTCAGTCAAAAATACAAGGTCATCTTATATTCCCCAATTAATCCTTGCTGCTGAAGTTAGCATTTTTATGTTGTTTAGTACATTATATAGGGGTCATATATTTACACATGAAACTTTGGCTGTTGAGGTCACATGCAGATTTATTTTAAGGACTCGGAGGGGTGGGGGTGGGCAAACAATACTCGTATTCCAACAGCCTCAAGATTTCTCGATACGCCAAAGCACTTGATACAATATCGACGTTGCTTGAAGATCATGTGACATTTGACTTTCATGGTGGGAGTGCAAGAGATAAGCGATAAATTGTGGGCTAGCCACTACAACAATTTATTACTCTGTTTAAAATTTGACAATTTTGTGAAATGCAAGAGGAAATAGCACAAATTTCTATCATTTTACAAACTCATGTTGTATTTGAACAGGTTTGCAATAAGCCTCATACATGTATGGTTACCATGTACAAGCATTAATGCTGCTTTTTAAATAACATAACATTCAATATTTTTTTTTTTATTATAAGAGAGCATAATGATTTACTAAGAACGTTGCAGATGAAAAATTCAGTGAAATTCAGTTGCTGTTCACGTATTAGAATAATGTATAAAAACATTACCAGCTTTTAATTAGCTTTAGAACATATAGAGAAATTGAGACAAAGAAAAGAAGGAAAATTGATCCAGATTAATGTCTAACGAACAAAATAATTCATATTAAATCGACTATAATTGTTGTCATGAGAATAAGTTACAGCAGCAAGACTTGTCGAGGAGTTAGTTCAGCAGATCGCGAGATGAGTGAAAGTTTGGGAACTGGACTGTATTGTGATTGCGATCTTTTACTTATGTGTTAGTTGCTGATGTTACAGAGGACTTGCACCCTACTAAATATTCACAGTTGCTCAAGCACAGCAATACTGTAGGGTTTAGGGGGGGGGGGGGGAGCAGTGATACCAGCATGACTGAACTGAGTATGGGGAGGGGAGCAGTGAGCGGGCAGCAAATCGTGTCATGCTGCCAATCATGGGAATGTATCCCATGTACTTTGTATTTTAGGAATGTCTGCCATGTTTAAGCTGCAGTTTGCATGTATCCATTTGTAGTCTGAATTGAACTGACTTTAAATTTGGACAAATACTCAACAACAGTATTCGTTCCTGTAGGAGATGGTATATGTCTGTACAGGGGCTGTGGTGTATATACGTGTTGGGTACTGTAATGTTGTCGATGTGCACCATGATGTATGATGGGGAATTAAAGAGAGTGCTGGTTCTACACAGGCAATGAAAGACAGGTAGGCAAACAATTTGTTTGGATCCAAGAGCCATTGTAACATTCTCACATCGGTGTAGAAGTGAAATCTGATACGTATTCAGGTAAAAAGGGCTGTAGTCTTAGGTCGCATGGTAACCACAACCTCAGAATCTCAACATATTCAGAAAAAAAACAGCCAAATATTTGTGACAACAATGATATAAATTTCACAGCTGTTCTATTAGGATGATGATGATGATGATGTTCGAATTGAATGTCATGTGACTAGGGCCTCCCATCGGGTAGACCATTCAGCGGGTGCAATTCTTTCGATTTGATGCTACTTCGGTGACTTGCACATCAATCAGGATGAAATGATGATGATTAGGACAACACAACACCCTGTTCCTGAGTGGAGAAAGTCTCCTACCCAGCCGGGAATTGAACCCAGGCCCTTAGGATTGGCATTCAGTCACACTGACCACTCAGCTACTGGGGGCGGACACATGATGATGTTTAAAAATAGCGACATCACAGATGACAGGGTTAGTAAGCAAAAAATGTAGAAAGGAAAAAATCCACAAACTAATGTGAACCATTTCTTTTCATTTATTTTATTTCTCCTTGTATTATCAAAATGTAGACAACCAATAAATGGCATCAATTTAGGATAAGTGTAATGTTAATTTTTTAGGCAGATACTTTATTTAAATAAAACATTTCATGATTTTGATTTCTCATAATAGTTTAAAAATAATTTTTTCACAAGACATCCCTGAAGAAAAGGGGACATATTAACAATCAGGTTTGCCTTATATTCTGGTAAATACCGTGTATGATGATCAGTTATCAATAGGACCTGAAAATGCAACATTTATTTCTAGAAAAATTTGCATGTATTTTTGGCAAAATGTGCGTATAATTTTTTTGTTTATAAATGATTAGATGCACAAATTTATGTTATCAAACTATGTGCCTGAAAACAAAGCCTTCATGTGAAGAAATTGTGTAATAAAAAAGACTTTTCACTGGAATGTTTACTTTTGCAAAAACTAAAATAGTTTTCTCCCTGCCTGCCTCCCTCTCCCCAGAGGCCCAAAATGATCTTTGCTTTCTTCTTTCTTAGGGCTTCATTTTGTTTATGGTGAGAATCAGCAGCCTTTTTCCCTCAGTGAACCAATCTCCCAATTCTGCTTCTGGTTCATCATGTGTTTGCTCCAGTATTGATTCTGAAAATGCAGTTATAGTTGCCCTATTTCAACTTCAACAACAGTTTTCACTCTCTTGTGGTCAGGTTATCTTGTTATAAATTTTTCTTAATGTGGGTGCGGAGTGACTTTTTGTGCAGGAAAGGAGAAGTAGAAATAGAAATATTAGACTGAGTATGAAGTTGCCTAAAGCTAATAATTAATTAAAGACAGTCAGCCATTGTGTTGACTGAATCAGAAACCGGATCAGCTAATTTCCAGGTGTTATATTTGACAATTCTAGCAAAACCTCTTCAGCCCTTAATATGTAGACATGAAAGAAAACAACAATTTCGAGAGTTGGTTTATTGTCACGTGGGAGATAAAGAGTGATTATACCAACTTTTGAACTGTCGGACTAGACAAATGGAAGTGTTTCTATGTTCTAAGTTGCTACTGTATTTACTCGAATCTAAGCCACACTTTTTTTCCGGTTTTTGTAATCCAAAAAACCGCCTGCAGCTTAGAATCGAGTGCAAAGCAAGCGGAAGTTCTGCCGTCGAATATATGTAGCGCTACACAGGCATGCTTTGTAGGCACAAAGATAAATACTGGCGCCAAAATCTCTGCATCAGTAAATAAATTAAAAAAAAGTGGAAGACGAGCTTTTTTTCTTCGCCCCGAGTTTCGACCACTGCATTCTCATACATTATCCAACAAAGTAAATATAAATTCCGTATTGTTCATCTTCGAATGTAGCAGAATTACAATGTACTACGAAAATCCGACTGGCAAGACTGTTTGGGATGTTTGTCAATATGGCCAACTCTGCGTTCTGAATTTTTTCCTACCTGTGAGAAGTGATGGTTGCTAATAAGAACCTGATGAAAAGTGAATCACATACAGTATTCTCATCACCATAAAAATAATACGAATATAAACATTTTGCAATGTATTCTTTCGTGTTTGCTGCTATCTCATTTAAATCCTGTCTGCCTAATAAACTACGAAACTAGAGTGAGACAACAGCAAACGCGGAAGAATATACGTATCGTGTCATGTTTATATTCGTATTATTCTTATGCCTAATAGTGATACAGTCAGAAATGAAGCACGGCAACTGAATAGATTTTTTAATCTAATATGACTAATTTCTGTGCAGAATTTGACGTACTAAAGAAGCGGCCGCAAAGATTTTCAAACGGAGAAAAATTTTCGCCTAACTCTCGTTCAGAACATGTTCTATCATACGCAGTCTATTATTTGGTCCTTGTTGATCATTATCAAAGAAAGCAGCAGTGTAAGTAACAGCAAATAGCATTCTCTTGCCATTGTTTCGCTAATGAGACGATTCCTCTCTTTCTTTGTTTTTTTTAATTGTAAGCGGCGGTAGCACGAACAAAAGCAAGCCATGCTGCGAGCGCCGACAGGCCGTAAACATGCACTATCCGAATGCGACAAACAATGCATGACACAGTACAGCAATGCATTTTGAGCTTAGAGTGACGTAAACACCTATAACAAAGAGAACGGCACTTACCAGATCAAAGCAAAATAAGCAATTGATTCAAACCAGACGAAGCACGTGAAAAAGAAAGGGTACCCGTATAAATACGGACGGAGCGTCTGACGCATAGCAATGGCTACCTGGTAAAGCTTAACTGCTAAGCTTACGACTCGAACCAAACTACTGTAGGTGTATCGTCATTCATTTGACCTGAATTGGGTCTCATATTGCAATGGACCAACTTTGTTTCGATTTGGAGGTGCGGCGTGAAACTTTTCTCTCCCCTTGAATTTCGAGTCTCAAATTTCAGGTGTGGCTTAGGTTCAGGAAATTTTGTTTCCTTTATTTCGAGTCTCATTTTTCAGGTGCGGCTTAGATTCGAGTGCGGCTTAGATTCGAGTAAATACGGTAAGTCCCACAGCTGATTCCTGTGTTGTGTTACGCTGTGTCTATCAAGACCATTCAGCCACCCAGGGCCAATTTAAGGCTTAAGTGACACAAACCGCCACTTAAGAGCACCAAGCTGAGAGGGGCACCTTAGGTGCCACAACAGTAAGATTTCTGTATACAGTGTATCACAGTAAGTAGAACAAACTGACATAGGTGAAAGTATACAGAGGGAAATGGGGAGACAAAGGGTAATTTGCTTCTGTAAAAATGTTCTCAAATTGGCCCTGCTACCAACCACAACTGACATTTTTCAAGACCATTGAGTGCACCAATACATCAATGCGTTCATGCAGTTATTATTTTGCAAACCCATTCTTACACATATTATTTTACCAAATCGGGCTTAGCCAGATGATATGACGTACTAGTAACTGAAATAGTGATATGTTTTTGATATTTTTTGGGGAAAATAAATCTATTTCAAACAATTTCCAAGAAAATAGTTCATCTGGATACACTTCACCATGAAATAGCATTTATCAGGTAACTTCACATTTTGAGACATAATTTGAATCCATAGTTGCATTTATCACAGAATACAAATTTTTCAGGTCCCTAGTTAGAATAAACTATTTTACATGCTCTCATTCTAAGAGACACCATAGAGATGTTTGGGATTTCAGCCAGGATGTAACAGCATAGCTTGGGAATAAGCAACTGCACACCAACACTTCTGCTCTCGACCCTTTTCCAATCAACTGTTGGTGATCAAAAATTCTTCTCCAAACATGTTTGAACCAGCTTCCTCTCAACAAACACCATTACATTAGTATCCATTAGTAACCTTGAACATGGGGACAAATAGACAAGAACTAATTTATTATTCTCATATTTCAAAGAGTCCTTTTATCAGTGAGTATAACAATGAAATGAAAATCTGTTACTGAAATATGGTTTGTTTCTGAATCCTTGCCACAGCACTAATGTAGCTCAAAAATTTCTTTATATGTTTACAGATTAAGTTGGAGTCCTTCCTAGAAGATGTTAACAGCATTCTTAACTCCGGTGACGTCCCTAATTTGTATGCAGCAGATGATCTGGAACGCATCAACCAGAAAATGCGTGGTTTTGTGACAGAGATGGGACTCCCACCAACCCCAGCTAACCTATTTTCAGCGTATGTGAAACAAGTTCGCGCCAACTTTCATTGTCTTCTGACAATGAGGTAATTGGTAATAATTTATCAGATTGTGACTGGTAAAACTTGCTTTCATGTTTTATTAATCACAGGGAGTTTTTCTATACTATTTCAGAATCCGCTTTTAACAATCTATTGTAGGAATCATTATATTTATTGTAATCATATAGAAATGTTAAAACACGTGAGGCAATACTGACCCTACGAGTTATCTTAGAAAATAGATTAAGGGAAAGGCAAACCTATGTTTCTAGCATTTGTAGACTTAGAGAAAGCTTTTGACAATGTTGACTGGAATACTCACTTTCAAATTCTGAAGGTGGCAGGGGTAAAATACAGGGAGCGAAAGGCTATTTACAATTTGTACAGAAACTAGATGGCAGTTATAAGATTCGAGGGACATGAAAGGGAAGCAGTGGTTGCGAAGGGAGTGAGACAGGGTTGTAGCCTCTCCCCGATGTTATTCAATCTGTATATTGAGCAAGCAGTAAAGGAAACAAAAGAAAAATTCGGAGTTGGAATTAAAATCCATGGAGAAGAAATAAAAACTTTGAGGTTCACCGATGACATTCTAATTCTGTCAGAGACAGCAAAGGACCTGGAAGAGCAGCTGAATGGAATGGACGTAGTCTTGAAAGGTGGATATAAGATGAACATCAACAAAAGCGAAATGAGAATAATGGAATGTTGTCGAATTAATGATGTGGAACATGTCAGGTTAATAAAAGATGTCTGTACAAGATATTACATTACACAAAATATTGCATGACACTAATGTTTAAGTTGTTTTTAGTTGTTTATTTCCCTTAATTTATATCTAAAAATTCAGCCAATGAGTAGAAGGAGTTGTCATCTAGAAATTCTTTTAATTTATTTTTAAATGTTAGTTGGCTATCTGTCAGGCTTTTGATGCTGTTTGGTAGGTGACAAAAGACTTTTGTGGCAGCATAATTTACCCTTTTCTGTGCCAAAATCAGATTTAGCCCTGCATAGTGAAGATCATCCTTTCTCCTGGTATTATAGCTATGCACCCTGCTATTACTTTTGAACTGGGTTGGATTATTAACAACAAATTTCATAAGTGAATATATATACTGTGAGGATCCCTAGATCCTTAAATAGATGTCTGCAGGATGACTGTGGGTGGGCTCCAGCAATTATTCTGATTACACGTTTTTGAGCAATGAATACTTTTCTACTCAACGATGAATTACCCCAGAATATGCTGCCATACGAAATCAGTGAATGAAAGTAGGCATAGTAAGCTAACTTACTGAGATTGTTATCACAAAAATTTGCAATACCCTAATAGCATACATAGCTGAACTCAGACGTTTCAGCAGACCATCAATGTGTTGCTTCCAGTTTAACCTCTCATCAATGGACACACCTAAAAATTTTGAAAATTCTACCTTCGCTACAGACTTCTGTTCAAAGTCTATATTTATTACTGGAGCTGTGCCAATTACTGTACGGAACAGTATATACTGTGTTTTATCAAAATTTAAAGAGAGTTCGTTTGCTGAGAACCACTTAATAATTTTGTGAAAAACATCATTTACAATTACATCACTTAGTTCTTGGTTTTTGGATGTTATTACTATACTTGTATCTTCAGCAAAAAGAACTAACTTTGCATCTTCATCAATGTGGAATGGTAAGTCATTAATGTATATCAAGAACAGTAAAGGACCTAAGACCGAACCCTGTGGGACCCCGTACTTGATAGCCCCCCATTTTGAGCAATCAGCTGTTGTTTTAACATTACATGAACCACTTATTTCAACTTTCTGCATTCTTCCAGTTAAGTATGAATTAAACCATTTGTGCACTGCCCCACTCAAACCATAATGATTTAGCTTATCTAAAAGAATTCCATGATTTACACAATCAAAGGCCTTTGAGAGATCACAAAAAATACCAATGGGTGATGTCCGGTTATTCAGAGCATTTGATATTTGATCAGTGAAAGCGTATATAGAATTTTCTGTTGAAAAGCCTTTCTGAAAACCAAACTGACATTTTGTTAGTACTTTATTTTTACAAATATGGGAGGCTACTCTTGAATACATTACTTTCTCAAAAATTTTTGATAGAGCTGTCAGAAGAGAGATTGGGCGGTAATTGTTGACATGCGACGTATCCCCCTTTTTATGCAATGGTTTTACAATGGCATATTTGAGTCTATCGGGGAAAACACCCTGCTCCAAAGAGCTATTACATATGTGGCTGAGAATCCTACTTATCTGTGGGGAACAAGCTTTAAGTACCTTGCTGGAAATGCCATCAATTCCGTAAGAGCTTTTACTTTTCAGTGAGTTTATTATTTTACTGATTTCAGAGGGAGAGGTTGGTGGAATTACAGTTGTTTCAAACTGCACAGGTATGGCCTCTTCTATTAGTAGCTGTGCCTCTTCTAGTGAAGATCTGGATCCTATTTTCTCCACAACATTTAAAAAATGATTATTGAAAATATTTTCAATTTCTGATTGTTTGTTAGTACACTTGTCGTTCAGTTTTATGGCACTAAAGTCTTCCTGTGCTCTTGGTTGCCCTGTTTCCCTTTCGATAATATTCCAAATTGCTTTAATTTTATTATCAGAGTTACTGATCTCAGTCATGATGTGCATGCCTCTGGACTTTTTAATAACTTTTCTTAGTACTGCACAATAGTTTTTATAATATTGAACAATTTCGGGGTCAGTACTCCCTCTTGCTGTTAGATACAGTTCTCTTTTACGGTTGCAAGATATTCTTATTCCTTTAGTTAGCCAAGGTTTTTTATATGTTTTCTTGGAATTATGTTTAACTATTTTCTTGGGAAAACAATTTTCAAATACCCTTAAAAATGTATCGTGAAATAAGTTACATTTCAAGTTTGCATCGGGTTCCTTATACACTTTATCCTAGTCTAGCTGCCATAGGCTTTCCCTAAAGTTTGCAATATTTATATTATTAATTGAACGCACTGCTTTGAAAGTCTGATTTGATATACTGCATGGAGCTATGTCATGTACTGTAACTGTCTGTGCACCATGATCTGAAAGACCATTCTCAACAGGATAAGCATTTATGTCCTTAAACTTATCTTGGTCTATAAAAAAGTTATCTATCAATGTACTGCTGTTCTTTGTTATCCGAGTAGGAAAATCAATGACGGAGCTCAAACTGAAAGAACTGAGTAATACTACAAGGTCATTCTTCCTATTACACTCTTTCAAGGAATCAACATTGAAATCCCCACAAATGATAATTTGCTCCCCCCTGTCTGACAGATAGCACAACAAAGCATCCAAGTTCTCTAGAAATAGCTGGAAATTCCCTGAGGGGGACCTATACACTGTTACAATTATGAAAGTGCCATCATTTAGTTTAAGTTCAATGGCACATGCTTCCATATGTTGCTCTACACAAAATTTTTTAGTTTCTAAATTTTTTACTGTGGAAGCTTTTGACATATATGGCAACTCCTCCTCTCATCATATTATCTCTTCCTACATGTGCAGCTAATTTGTACCCATTGATGCTAACCTTTTGCATATCAATGACAATGTGATGCTCAGACAGGCATAGTACATCTATTACATTCTCAGTTTCTGTATCTTCTAAACAAAGCAGAAGCTCATCAATTTTATTCTTCAATCCCCAAATATTTTGATGAAATATACTAACATTATTTTTCACTTTACTTTTTTGAGTATCTCGAACTTTTTTAACATCTTTAGTACTTGCCTGGCTGAGTTTCCCACTGGACACTGATCTTCCACTAAAAAAGAGTTTCCACCATGAGATGTAGTTCCTCCCCCCTTTAAATTTCCTGCTATCGGCCCAGCCAGTTTACCCTTCCCTTTCTTGTTGAGGTGTAGGCCATGTCTAGTATAGTCCCACCTACAGAGTGAATCAACAGGAACCGCACCAATGTGTGACCCTGCACCAGATCCAAGTAGCCGTTCCAACTCCAAATTAACTCTCCTGACAGAAGAGCTCAAATGAGGTCGGTCGTGGCGCTCCAGAACCGACACAAACCCAACACTGGTATGACTCGATGTTGACGCAATCTTTGATGTAGTTTAGGCAAGAAGAGAATAGAAGCTTTCGAAATGTGGTGCTACAGAAGAATGCTGAAGATTAGATGGGTAGATCACATAACTAATGAGTAGGTATTGAATAGAATTGGAGAGAAGAGAAATTTGTGGCACAACTTGACTAGAAGAAGGGATCAGTTGGTAGGGCATATTCTGAGGCATGAAGGGATCACCAATTTAGTACTGGAGGGCAGCGTGGAGGGTAAAAATCGTAGAGGGAGACCAAGAGATGAATACACTAAATAGATTCAGGAGGATGTAGGTTGCAGTAGGTACTGGGAGATGAAGAACCTTTCACAAGATAGAGTAGCATGGAGAGCTGCATCAAACCAGTTTCTGGACTGGAGACCACAACAACAACAACATGAGAAAGAATAATTACAAACCGAGCAATCATATTTTATAGTAGGTTATTTGTCCTTCAAATGTAGGCAGCTATGATTCTGTACAAACACACTTATAATGATTTATGCAAAGGAAGGGGGGGGGGGGGTTTGAAGGGTAAGAAATTGCTGACACTCCAATGAATACATTCTTCTAAACTGTTAAATGAAGATGTACATATTTATAACACCAGGAGAGACCTTGACAAAAGATGCGACAACGGCTCCTAACACGTAGGTATCAGTTAATTTAACAAACTTCCAAAGTACTGAAAAAAATTTAAAGGGAAGCTGCTTTTTAGTAGCTTTGCATGAGTTTATTACTAATAAGTGTTAGAGTATGACAGAAAGTGTGTCAGAGGAGTAGCAACAATGAAAGGAAAGGGATAGAGTGCTATTCAGCATAAAGATGACATGTTGAGTTGTAGACACCCATAATGAAAACATTGTTACACTGTTAGATTTCAGCCAAAACTTTCTTCAGAAAAGGAAACACACACACCATTCACACAAGCAAGCATGCCTCATGCCCACATAACCACTGTCACTGGCAGCTTGCATTGGAGAGCCAGAGAAATGTCAAAGGAGTAGATTATCTTCATTTATGCTGTATTATTTATAAGTAATTGAGATATCTGTGTTTTGTAATTGTGTCCAGAAAGTCATGACATGATTTGAAACGTATGTTTGTAATTCAGAATAATTATTGTTTTCATCTAAGGAGAAAAATAAATAATAAGTGACTTGACTAGTCAGTAAGCATACAGGATAACCAGCTTACATGAAGAGAACATACCAGTTGCATCTGTAAGATGAGGTGCATCATTTACATATTAAAATGTAATAACTGCTCCTATCCTGAAAAATATCTACCGTGCTTAATCCATGTATGGGGTTGAGTTTACATGGCCAGAGTTTTCAGCCTACAGAGGACACCAGTTTCAATAACTGTGAATGCAAGTAAATATCAGTTCTGCAGGATCTTTTTCATTAAGTATAATTTGCTAAGTGTGTATTCTATGTTCTTTGGATAAATATGTTCAAAAAATTGGACTGTTGAAAACAGTATAATGGAGATATTCATAAACACATGTGCCAAAGGGAATAATGTGTGCAAACTTTAAAACTGTGTATTACGTCAGATGCATAGATGCAAGTCCAGTGTAAAAAATATGACTCTGCACAAGAGAAAATGAAAATTATTTAAGTAAAAATTAAATAAAAGATTAAATTATCATAGTGCTGTTAGAAGAAGGATGAGGCTTAAAATAGGAAATGAAGCAACAGAATGGACAATAAGAAAGTGAGACACTGGGCTGTTGCTGAACACAAGATCTCCGAAGAAACACAATAATAATCTATGTGAAAAATGCTAGAAACAAGACAGAAGCATTAAATGTCCTAAATGTGACAGGATGTTACATTTTCGTTGTGGAAACATAGACCTGTTACTGGCTGTAGATGAAAAATCTGTGAAGGAGAGGAAATTTAATACATCCATTAACAAAGCAAGTACACAGTTACTAAATAGGCATTAAGTGCACAGCAATGATATTGTTTATATGTTAAAATGAAGACACCCAAATATCATATGCCACTGTGACTACTTTAAAAGATGACAGTGGCATGAAACCTCATGATGACTAGTATAAAACACTCACACATGGAAAGAGCTTCCAGATTCATTGAAAAATCAACAAAAACATCTCAGACAGAGAAGAGAAGGGTTCTTATGCTATCTGATAGCTGTGGAAGGTATTTATTTAAGTTGAATAGTTCAGAGCTCAGTGCAGCTTATAGTGTGAATGCTGGATGTACCATTCTTTTTAAGTGAAAGGATTTGTTTTTCTGCTGGCTAAATATTTCAGCCAAATTGATACACTAATAGCTATAGTCTGCTCAAATGACATAGAGACAATTTCAAACAGTAAAAGTGTTAGAAACAGTGCTATTGCAGTCCTTTCACCACTTAGACATGTGACAAATCTAATATGTATGATAAACCAGAGCTATATACTAATAATAAATTATTTAATTGTGTAGTGGTGCCACCTGATGTCACTGCAGAAATGAATAGCTGGTGCAGCCCCACTGAGGATTGCTGTGGTGGCTTTACATAAGGAGCACATATCATCGGGAACAACCTCTGATGAAACCACACAAGATATCAACATGTAAACTGTGCCAGAGCCAGTCTGAGTCAGTGGCGATACAATATGTGGAGTTTATGGCAGATGCTATCAGTGTGGCTGTTGTGTATATAGTGTGGGATGAACTTTGATGTAGCGTAAACTGGGCCTTGGTTCAGAATAAGAGCTTAAACTGTTTCTGAGGAGCTTCTTGTATACAGGATGGTAAAAAAATTCCATACCTTGAGAGAATCTGAGTAGACGGAGAGGGGGGGGGGGGGGGGGGGGGGACAGTCAACATGGGTTCCAAAATGCACACCATATGTTCATCATTGACACTATCAAACACATCCCTTATACTTCAAGGCTGTTGCTATTACATCCCACTTCCAGAATACAGTAAATAAATGAGGACACATTCCTCTGTTATTGTCCATGGGTGCAGCATACAGTAAACATCTGTTAATGTTACTGTAAACCATATTTATGTTTTGGCCATGTGGAGTGCATACATTGATGGCAATGGAACCACATTGTGTTTTGATAAGTTTGTGAAATGTTTTCACAGTGAAGTTTCATCTTTGAACTTATCAGCATAATGGAAGCCTATTATTCCACACAGGAAATGCAGACATTACAGTACCGATGCCATTTTCATCAACTGCACCCACTGCACCACTCGCAGCTAAATAACAGTTGGCAGTTTTGAATCTACCACCAGCTCGCTGTTAGGCAAGCATCACTCTTCCATTGCTAGTCAATCTGACAAGGAATGGATCACTGAACTGGAGGGCATGACTAGGAACTGTAAATTTAACTGTTCTTGTGGAGCCTCATTTCAGGATGAAATGCTTCCCGATGCTTTTATTCAAAACCTTGCTGATAATAGAACACAGCCTGAGATTCAAAAACATCACAGTCCTTGTCTCAGTGACGCACTTAAAGTAATCAAAGCTCAGGAAGTTCAAGTTAATCTGCCTGTTGTTGCTACATTGACCACGGATAATCAGGTACTGCAGTGCCTAGAATTTTTCAGTCGCCTTTGACCTGACAATCATTGGCAACACTTTTGTATTGATTTTTCTAGTCTTTTCTGGAACAAAAGATGGCTCATTGTTATTGATGCATGCAGGAAACCACCTTTTGTTATCCCAGTGCAGTCTATTACTAGTGCTAGCACTATCAAAACACTCACTTCTGTCTTTTTCTTACAATGATTGTCACAAACAATTGTTTCAGACAATGGTCTGCAGTTTTCTTCTATATAATTTAAAAATTTTGCCACCACTCTCTCATTAATCAAACAGAGAGGCAGAACCATGCTTAGTGTTCTAGAGAAAATACTTTGTTGTTGTTTCTGAGCATCTTTTGCAGTGTACCTGCTGACAATGCTTTGCTAGCAGAATTCTTACATAGTCATCACCACCCCACTTTGTTGCATCTCTTTCACCCTAACCACTCTGTTTCTCATGTAAACTTTCCAATGAAGTTCTGTATGAATAACGAGGTTTCCTATCATGCCTATAATAAGCCTTCCAACTGGGAAACCAGCGTTTTCACTCAGACATCTGGCCATCCTGATTGTACCATTCATGGCACATCTGGCACCCATCTTCAGCACCTAAATGATTTCATTCCCGTGATTACAGTAATTCTACCATAAAGATTAGTTTTTCAGGCATGTTGTCTGCAACACAGCCTGCTGCACTGGAGCAAGCCCTCGCTGGTGCCTGACAACCAGGCGTGTGGGTCTCCCGATGGCTGTGACATAGAGATCAACCTCTGCCAACTTTCACAGCTGCCTTCTTCACAGCCACTGCTGCAGCCACAATGCCTGTCACTGTGATGGCCATCATAGACATCGAGCATGCACCAGCTGTACAAAATTCTGCGTCCTCAACATTGCCAGTGCTGCACCCACATGAACACTTGGATGGACATCTACCTCCAGATTCTCAGCAGATGTTCCTGAATGTTTGTAAGGTGAATGTCGGGACGCTTGTGGTTTGTGCCATTGTGCCACAGCCAGCTGCATCAGCAGTGGCACAGCACAGACCACCTGCTCATAATCATCCACACCATCACTGTGTATTCACAGTACACAATTTTATTGGGAAAGAATGTGGTATCAATGGCATCTTTGTCAAACGACTGCAACACACCATGTGCCACCCACAGCTAAGTGAGAGATGGAACTTTTAAATCTGCTGCCAGAGGAGCGTCAGTCTTCCATTACTTGCAGTTGTTCATTGGTTGGCAGTTATGCCACTGGAGGACACAAATCCACATGACCTAACTGCTCAAGACTCTGACTGGCTGGCACATCTTTTTAAGCAACCACAACTCTGAGCTTGTCTATCATATACAGTGCATCTATAGACTCACCAGCAGTAGTGTGGAAGACTGCAGCGAGGGCAATACATCGAACATAGGACAGTGATGCTAAGCAATACTGATCTTAAAAGATGTAAATGAGGTGTGATCAAAAAGTAAAGGGAATTTTTTAATGTTGTGGGCTTTATACAACAAATTTTCAATTTTTTTTCCTTTTCTTTTTTGTTGCCACATATGTTCCTGATGTATGCTTGCATTTTCAGCCATTTTGAATATTTAGTTTATTTTTACGAGTTGCAAAAGGTTATACATGTTTTCGAGTGCTCAGCAGATTTTTACTTTCAAAAAAGATTGATCAAAGAATCTGCATGAAATATTGTTTGAGTTATGGAATAAAGTGCAGCACCGCATTTGAAATGTTGCCTGTGTCATTTGGCAAATCTACTATGAGAAAGACAAGTGTTATGAGTGGTATAAATGTTTCAATGTGGGTCGAGAAGACATTGAAGACCACGACTGCTTTGGATGCTGTAGGACATCAGGTACTGTTGACAATGTAGAAGAAGTAAAGAAAATGGTTCTTAAAAATCACTGCATCACCATCAGAGAGGTTGCTGATGATCTCAACGTATCATTTGGCTCATGCCAAGCAATTTTTTCAGATGTTTTGTGCATAAAATGTGTAGTAGCAAAGTTTGTTCAGAAGTTGTTGAATTTTAACCAGAAATGATGTCGCATAGACATTATGTAGGAATTGCTAAATGAAGCTCACAATGATCCAGAACTTATAAGGAAGATTATAACAGGTTATGAAACGTGGGTATGTGCATATGATGTCGAAACAAAGCCCAGTCATCCCAGTGGAAACTCTCTAAAGGGCCAAGACTGAAAAAAAAAGTGGTAAGTGTGATCACATTCGAAGGTTCTTCTCACTGTTTTCTTCAATTACAATGGGATAGTGCATCATGTGTTCCTGCCTTATGATCACATGGTTAATAAGGAATAATACCTGGAAGTACACACCATTTGTGTGAAGCAGTCCAAAGAAAACAACCAGAAATGTGACAAAACCACTCGTAGAAATTGCATCATGGTAGTGCTCCCACTCACACATCAGCACTTTTTTGTGTTTTTTTTTTTTTTGTCAAAAAAACAAACATTCTGTGTTGCCTCAGCCATCATACTTTCTGGACATGGCCCTCTATGACTTCTTTATTCCCTAAGCTGAAGAGAACCATGAAAGGACATCGTTTTGCCACCACTGATGTGACAAGAACAGAATCGCTGAAGGAACTGAACACCATCACAATATGCGAGTTCCACTAAGTGCTTCCAAGATTGTAAAAAGCTTTGACACAAGTGTATTATATCTGAGGGAGATTTCTTTGAAGGGGACAAGGCTGATGTTTATGAATAAATAAAGAGCCTTTAAGAAAAACAAAAACTCCCATTGCTTTTTGATCACACCTTATTTAGGTGTATCAGCATTCTAGGCTATTTTTTACTTTCAGTAGTGTTACTATATTGTAAATACATCAGGGTCACAGAAGGTCCCACAGCATTCACAGCTATGTATAACTGTTATTAAACTACTGATAAAACTGACATGATCTTCAGTTGCTTCCATTTCCTAGACCATGACAGAAGACAATATCTGCAATTTCCTGTGTGGTATAATAGGTTTCCATTGTCCTGGTAAATGCAAAGATACAACTACACTGTAAAAGCGTTTCACAAACTTATCAAAACACAAACGAGTCCATTCAAACTGATGTATGCTGTGCACGTACTCAAAACTCTGAATACAGTTTACAGTAAGACACTAACAGATGTTTAATACATGCTTTATCCATGGACATCAACAGAAGAGTGTCTCATTTATTTACTGCAGTCTGTAGGTTGTTCGCAATAGGAAAGAGCTTGCGGTAGAAGAGATGTTTCACAGAAGCGTCGTTGAACAAGTGCTCCTGTCTCTTAAGTTATACATTTTATAGCACCTGTTTACTTGACATTTTTGTCCTGTTTAGCTCCACACTGCCATCTCTCAAAATGCAATACAATTAATCTGTTTTTTAAAAAGTTCTAACAACTTCTAGGAATATGTAATTGTTTTAGTAACAATACCAGAGAAGGAAAGTTGCTACTCACCATATAGCGGAGATGCTGAGTCACGATAGGCACAATAAAAAGATTCATACAATAAAAATTTTCGGCCATTAAAGCCTTTGTTAGCAGTAGACACACATACTAACATAAACGCAACTTGCACATACGTCTGCAGTCTCAGAGAGCTGAGGCCACACTGCGAACAGCAGCACCAGTGCATGATGGGAGTGGCGACTGGGTGGGGGTAAGGAGGAGGCTGGGGCAGGGAGGGGGAGGGATAGTATGGTGGGAGTGGCGGACAGTTTAGATGGAGGGCAGGAGAGAAGGTGCGGAGGGGGGAGGGGGTAAGTAGTGGAAAGGAGAGAAATAAAAGAAATTAAAAGACTGGGTGTGGTGGTGAAATGGTGGCTGTGTAGTGCTGGAATGGGAACAGGGAGGGGGCTGGATGGGTGAGGACAGTGACTAACGAAGGTTGAGGCCAGGAGGGTTATGGGAACGTAGGATGTATTGCAGGGAAAGTTCCCACCCGCGCAATTCAGGAAAGCTGGTGTTGGTGGGAAGGATCCATATGGCACAGACTGTGAAGCAGTCATTAAGGTGAGGGATATCATGTTTGGCAGCGTGTTCAGCAACAGAGTGGTCCACTTGTTTCTTGGCCACAGTTTGTCGGTGGCCATTCATGCGGACAGACAGCTTGTTGGTTGTCATGCCTACATAGAATGCAGCACAGAGGTTGCAGCTTAGCTCATAAATCACATTACTGGTTTCACAGGTAGCCCTGCCTTTGGTGGGATAGGTGGTGTTAGTGACCGGACTGGACTAGGTAGTGGTAGGAGAATGTATGTGACATGTCTTGCATCTAGGTCTATTACAGGGTACGACATTTCTCATTTCAGGGCACAACAAGAGGTAATCAAAACCCTTGCGGAGAATGTAATTCAGTTGCTCCAGTCCGGGATGGTACTGAGTTACGAGGGGAATGGTCCTCTGTGGCCGGACTTTGGGAGGTGGTGGGAGACTGGAAAGATAAGGTACAAGAGATTTGTTTTTGCACGAGGATGGGAGGATAATTACGGTCAGTGAAGGCTTCAGTGAGACCCTTGGTATCTTTTGAGATGGACTGCTCATCACTGCAGATGCGACAACCATGGGTGGCTAGGCTGTACGGAAGGGGCTTCTTGGTATGGAATGGGTGGCAGCTGTCGAAGTGGAGGTATTGCTGGTGGTTAGTATGTTTGATATGGGTGGAGGTACTGATGTAGCCATCTCTGAGGTGAAGGTCAACATCTAGGAAGGTGACTTGTTGGGTTGAGTTGGACCAGGTGAAGCAAATGGGGGAGAAGTTGTTGAGGTTCTGGAGGAATGTGAATAAGGTGTCTTCACCTTCAGTCCAGATGGCAAAGCTGTTATCAATGAATCTGAACCAGGTGAGGGGTTTAGGATTCTGGGTTTTTAGGAAGGATTCCTCTAGATGGCCCATGAATAGGTTAGCATAGGATGGTGCCATGCGGGTGCCCATAGCCCTATTGTGGATTTGTTTGTAGGTAATGCCTTCAAAGGAGAAGTAATTGTGGGTGAGGATACAGTTGGTCACAGAGACTAGGAAGGAGGTTGTTGGTTTGGAATCCATAGGGCATCTGGAAAGGTAATGTTTGACACCAGTAAGGCCATGGGCATTAGGAATGTTAGTGTACAGGGAGGTGGCATCAATAGTGATGAGCAGAGCACCATGTGGTAATGGGACAGAAACTGTGGAGAGTCAGTCGAGGAAATGGTTCGTATCTTTTATATAGGAGGATAGGTTCTGGGTAATAGGTTGAAGGTGTTGGTCTATGAGAGTAGATATTCTCTCAGTGGGGGCACAGTAACCAGCCACAGTGGGGCGTTCTGGTTGGTTGGGTTTATGGACTTAGCAAGCATGTAGAAGGTGGGAGTGTGGGGTTTGGTAGGAGTATGTAGAGAGATGGACTCTGGGGAGAGGTTCTGTAATGGGCCTAAGGATTTGAGTTGTGACTGGAGATCCTGCTGGATTACTGGAATGGGATCACTGTGGCATGGTTTGTAGGTGGAACTATCTGACAGCTGACGGAGTCCTTCTGCCATGTAATCCTTGTGGTTCAAAACAACGGTGGTGGAGCCTTTCTCAGCAGATAGGATTATAAGGTCGGGATCAGTTTTTAGATGGTGGACTGTGGTTCTTTCTGTGGATGTAATGTTAGTTTGCATGTTGAGAGATTTGGGGAATGACGTTGAGGCAAGGTTCAAAGTTAAGAAATTATGGAAAGTTAACAGGGGGTGGTTTGGAGGCAGTGGGGGGAGGGATCACGGTTGGATAGAGGAGTGAAATGAATTAGGCAAGGTTCAATATTGGTCTTTGGTTGAGTCTGATTGGTCAGGTTGATAGCAAAAAGTGTTTCCACTGCAGGGACCGGGAGAAGGAGAGAAGGTCTTTAACTAGTCCTGCACGGTTGAATTTGGGAGTGGGGCAAAAGGTGAGGCCTTTGGAAAGGGCTGATATTTCTGTGGGACTAAGGCTTCTGGAGGAAATGTTCATAACTGTGTTGCGGGTCTGTTTAGGTTCTGGGTTCTGTGTGGTGGTGGGAGGGAGTTTGGGAGGGTGGCGTAAATGTAGTAGGTCTGCGAGACAGGGTTTGTCAGCTATGAGGGGGCGTGGGGGAGGTTTGGAGGTAGTTGTAGAAGTGGTGGACAGTGGTACTCCGGGGTGGGAGTAGGAAGTGAGTAGGATGGAGAGCTTTTTGAGGTGACGTTGTGTGTGTTTCTCAAGTTCCTGCAGGGCAAGAGTTTCAGTGTTTGTTATGGGTTCCAGGAATTTAGGATTGCATAGCAGGAGAATTTTGCGGATGGAGAGAAGGTACTGCAAGGAGGATTGGGCTTGGTTGACATGGTTTTGCAGGACTGTTTTGATGAGGGCTAAGGATTGGCGGAATCTGAACAGGTGGAGGTCATTGTGGATGGAGGGGTGGCAACCAGAGATGGGTAATTTGGTGGTAAGGCCATTAGGGGGGATTTCATGAGCCAAAAAACAACGCAGGAACAGTATGTGGAACTGGGATCTGGCTAGGAATAAGGAAACTTTTCTGTATTGACGCAGATGGAAGGAGCATGGATCCGTGGTGTGCAAAAAATGCGAAAAATTACGTAAGAAAGTAGAATTATGTCCGAAAAATTACTCAAAAATACACCCAAATATGTGTGGAAAGTACGAAATGGGTGAACAAGGGGGGAAAGACAATGATAGTGGAAGGCGAAAACTCACTAAAATTTGTGAGAAATTACAAGGGTCAAAGTAGAAAATTACTAATCAATAATAAATATGTGTATATTACTGTGGGTAGCAGGTTTAAGGGTGGATAAGCGTAAGGGGGACGGCAGATACGACTTTGAAGAGGTGGATTTAGTGGGTGCGAACAGGCATAGAATGGGGAAAGTGTGGGAGGTGGGGAGAGGTTCGTAGTTAGAAATGTAAGATTGTGTGGCACCGGAAAAGTGCAACAGATAACACGGAAAAATCCAGGAATTGACACAGGGAGTGTGATTAGTTTGAAGGTATAGGCTTCATTATATTGGCGGGAGTAATGTTGGACCTAAGATGCTGCACTAACAATCAGCGCGGTCTTCAGGCCATCTTTTGCTGGTGGCCGAGATGGTTGATACAGTGTGGCTCATAAGTAGAGCATGGAGTGCAGTTCGTAAGGCAGCAAGAGAAACATAGGAAAGAAAAGAAAGAAGGAATGACATTGAGTATAGCAGATGTGAAAGAATATAGTTACGAAGGAAAACGGCACAGGGTTAGGATCGAAGAAAAGCCGTCAGGCAAAAATCAAACAATGGAAAATCCAGGATGGAATGTAACAATACCAGAGAAGGAAAGTTGCTACTCACCATATAGCGGAGATACTCAGTCACGATAGGCACAATAAAAAGATTCACACAATTAAAGCTTTCGGCCATTAAGGCCTTTGTCAGCAGTAGACACACATACACACATGCGCGCGCACACACACACACACACACACACACACACACACACACACATACACACACACTCACACACTCACATAAACGCAACTTGCGCACACGTCTGCAGTCTCAGAGAGCTGAGACCACACTGCGAACAGCAGCACCAGTGCATAATGGGAGTGGCGACTGGGTGGGGGTAAGGAGGAGGCTGGGGCAGGGAGGTGGAGGGATAGTATGGTGGGAGTGGCGGACAGTCAAGTGTTGCAGTTTAGATGGAGGGCAGGAGAGAAGGTGCGGAGGGGCAAGGGAGTAAATAGCGGAAAGGAGACAAATAAAAGAGAGTCTTTTAATGTCTTTTATTTCTCTCCTTTCCGCTATTTACCCCCACCCCCTCTGCACCTTCTCTCCTGCCCACCGTCTAAACTGCAACATTTGACTGTCCACTACTCCCACCATACTATCCCTCCCCTTCCCTGCCCCAGCCTCCTCCTTACCCCCACCCAGTTGCCTCTCCCATCATGCAATGGTGCTGCTGCTTGCATTGTGGTTTCAGCTCTCTGAGACTGCAGACATGTGTGCATGTTGCGTTTATGTGAGTGTGTGTGTGTGCGTGCGTGTGTATGTATGTCTACGGCTGACAAAGGCCTTAATGGCCGAAAGCTTTAACTGTGTGAATCTTTTTATTGTCCCTATCACTATGTGGTGAGTAGCAACTAATTGTTTTAGTATTTAGAAATATCTTACAAATTACTGCTTCTAGAAGTTGATTATCTACAGTCACGGGTTGTAGATTTCCATTATCAGCATGGCAGGTAATAACATTCACTGTAAACTGGCCTCAAGTATTAAAAAAATAAGGTGATTCTTCTTCACTGTCAATTGCTTGTGTGATTATTTAAATATCAAGAATGATATTGCAGATAATACAAGCTGTTGTGTGTAATCTGGAAAGCAATAAACTTTACAAAGTAATGGCTTCTCTGTCGGTTGTGATATGTAAATAAGTACAGATAATATATAATAATTAAATGATAACTATTAATAAAGTTTACGTAATGAGTTTGTGACATCTGCTTCTCTTAACACTTGCTTGCCTTCACTCTTTCTTTATACACATAAAACTTAGATCCCCCCTTCATAATGAGACCTATGAAACATGGTCAGTGAATAACTGAATCATGATTTTAAATGTCAAATAATGCTTTATGATGTTGTTGCAAACTGGTCTTATTATTTCAGAACAGAGTGTGACAGTAATAATTTTGTGTAAGAAATTTCCTAATTTTTCTTTGTGAAATACCTGATTAATCATTTCTCTGCTAACAGTCCCATTGGAGAGGTGTTCCGTGCACGTCTTCGACAGTTCCCTGCCCTTGTTAATTGTTGCACAATTGACTGGTTTAGTGCATGGCCTGAAAGTGCTCTTCAGGTGAGGCCAATAAAACATCATAGCTGTGTTTATAATTGTAGTACAGATACTTTCTTGTATTAAGAAGTGTAGTGTGCAGTGTTGCCTGTGTTTTTAAATTATCAAATAATCTTTGGATTTTATTTTTATGTCCTAGTTCAGTTAATGTACTGCAAGAACTGAGGAATACGTACTCAACAAGAACTTCCATAGTTATAAGGGACACATTCAGTCTATAAATGTATTTTTACTCTTTCTTCATGCTTCTCTCCCTCCCTTTCTCTTCTGACAAAAATTCCATCTGGAATTGTTTCACCATCTATCAGTTGTGGTGACATAGGTGTTAATAAAATTATGTTCTCAATTCCTTTCCCGGTATGCAGAAAGACATACTAGGCTCTTAAGGATGGCTACTGTCCTCCAAGCATAGTCTGCCAATAGTTGTTTGTTATCATATCTACAGATGCACCCAATCCTCCAGTCATTCTCATGAGAGAACAACAGCTGAGCTCCACTTAACTACCCACATTCTTCACAGTGACTACTTGTCATCATGCCTGGAAAGATGATCATCCTCATCTCTGTGCCTCACAAGTCACTCTTTCTACATTCACATTCTCCTCTCCACTATCTTCCAGTCCATTGTGTGCCACACACTACTCCTGCAGTGTTTACCATGATGAGCCAACTGGTGTCACATTGCTAGTATGTCTCATTTCTGTCTCTCCCTCCCAACCATCAGCGGTCCTCCCCTTCATCCTTTAGCTGCCCATGTCACCTCATTTCTCTGGACATAACTATTCATCCTAAGGTCTTCGAGACACACATCCATGAAGCTCTCGCTAAGTTAAGTGATAAGTAGTGAAATAAGAGCTAATTCAGTTAATATTACATTTTAGACCATTGCATTTACCTCTTCTCTAGGCTGTCTATTGAAGGCTTTGCTTTTCTGTGTGTATTTAGATGGGAAAGAAAGTGTTTAGTAAAGGCTGGTAGTCATTAGTTTTGTCTACATTCTAGGTGTGAATTTTGTGCATGTGTAGATCTTTATTTTTTGCTATACTTAGTGGTTCAAAGTTAAATTAATTGATGTCTGTCATATGGAGTTTAGGTAGTTAATTAAAACTTTTGAAAGTAAGTTTAAAAGTTTCTTTACATTAGCATTTCGTTACATATTACAGGTAACAAAACTTCAGTGCTCCTGTGCCAAGTTATTCTCTGCTTTTGTGTAAATTATTCTGTCAAATCTTATGTGACAAATGTGGTGGTTGGCGTAGAAATCTGAAGGAGGGGGTGTTCTGTGAAGACTGTAGGTTATGGTTTTATTGGGGTGAATGTAGTGGTGAGCATAAAACAGTAGAATATGAGGCTCTTCCATACCAATGTAGATTATGTAGAAAGGGCGGAAAAATTGCTTAACAGGAGGCTGAATTAGAAAATGTGAATTTGGAAGGGAGGAAAAAGAGACAATCTGCCTGAAAAAGGAAGCAAGCAAATGGCGAAAAAGGGATACTGTTGAAAAAACTTTCTAAATTCAGTTAGTAAATCAGTGTGGCTTCCTATCTGAAGCAGCGGAGGAAGGGCCTCATCCAGAAGTAGTTGAATGTAGACTAAAGCAGGATATTAGCTTAAAGAAAAAAGACAGGTTGGGATCAAATCAGAATAGGAAAGGAAGAATTCTGCTTCTAGGTAGCAGTCATGGGAGGGGCATAGGTCAACAGCTTCAGGAGAAATTAGTTGCAGGGCACCAGGTCACAAGTTTTGTGAAACCAAGTGCTAGCCTTAGCCAGGTGACGGCCAGCTATGCAGCGACTTTCAGAAGGAAGATCAGGTAATTATAGTTGGGGGAGCAGGAAACAGCCTGACTATGAATCCCGGATATAGTATTAGGAGTGACCTGGATAAAATAGGAGCAGAAACTGGGCACATAAATGTGTGGTTTGTGAAGGTTTTTCAGCGCCATAATTGACCCCGGGTAAACACTGCTATAAGGCATGTCAACACTGAACTGAACAGGATTCTCCGGACATGGCCAAAGTCTCAAGTAAGTGTTGTTCCAGTTGATGCTATTGGCAGGTGGGGATACACTACATATGGCTTGCACCTAAATAGGAAAGGGAAAGATGTGTTAGCTTCTCTATTAGCAGATACTGTAAGGGGGCCACAGTCACACAAGGGGAATAAAAAATAAAGTAGATTAGTTGTTAGTGTGTTTAGATTATCTCAAAAATAAGAATGAGATTGATATACTTTGTCTGTCTGAACACCATGGAGCTGTGGGGATGGATAGTGTCACCATAAATGGGTATAATTTAGCATCTTACACTTGCAGATCTAGAATGGATAAAGGAGGAGTTGCCATTTACACATAACAAGGGTATAAATACAAAACAGTAGAAGTAAGCAAATTTTGCGTCAATCAGCACTTTGAAATTTATGCATGTGAACTACACATAGAAAATGTAGTGTTAATACTAGCAACAGTGTACAGACACCCGTTAGGAGATTGGGAGCTATTAATAAAAATGTTTGACACTCTATTATGCTGTCTGTCAGACAAAAAAGAAGTTATTAATCTGTGGAGATTTCAGTGTAAATTTACTAAGCAGTTCTGAAAGGAAAAGTGAACTAGAAGTATTATAAAGGACATATAACTTAGAATCGGTGATCAATTTCCCTAGAGTCGGTGATCAATTTCCTTACACATATAGCTCAAGACAGTAGCACTGTAATAGATAATGTATTTGTACAGCAAGAGGATGTAAAACTAAAACATACTTTCCCTGTGATAAATGGATTATCAGACCATGGTGCACAATTGATTAACTTACTAAACCTAGCAGGGCGTTCACTTCTGAAACCATTAACTAAAAGTGTAAGGTTGCTCAATGCGGTATCTTCAGAGCGCTTCAGAGAAAGTTAAAGAAATATTAATTGACAATATGTATATAATTGTCCAAATGCTAATGGTAAATGCAACATATTTCTTTACAAATTTGTACCCCTTAATAACAACAACAACCTAAATTTAACACCAAACAGTTTTTGTATGAGACAGCAAGAATTAGTAAAGACTCAGAAGTAATTTTACACTATTAAAATATTGTAACATAATGAGAAACGTTGTTAGAAAATCAATAAATATCTATGCTAGAGATGAAATTAACAACTCAGGCAATAAAATCAAATCAATATGGAATGTTGTTGGAAGGGAGACAAGAAAAATAACTACCGGGGTAGGTAGTACTACTATTAAAGAGAATGAGACCATCTTAACCAACAGAACACAAGTAGCTAATGTATTTAACAACCATTTCTTAAGTGTAAGTGAAAAATTTGGTGAGAATAGTCCAAAAGAAAAAGCCAAGCAGTACATGGAAGAGTCATTTTTGAGAAATCTTAGCCAGATTAATTTTCACCTAACATCGTATTGTGAAATAAGGAAAATCATTAAATCTTTGAAAAATAAATGCTCTGTTGGAGTGGATGACATCTGTAACAAGACGTTAAAACAATGCGGAGCAGTTACAGCTAATGTTCTGAGTCACATATGTAATACATCACTAACTCAAGGTATTTTCCCAGACAGGTTAAAATATGCAATTGTCAAGCTTCTCTACAAAAAAGGGGACACCATAGATGTCAGTAATTACTGGCCAGTATCCTTGCTTGCAGCATTTTCAAAAATTGTCGAGAGTATAATGTACTCAAGAGTGGTTAGCCATCTGATCAGTAATGGGATTCTTAGTACATCACAGTTCATACTTCAAAAATGCTGTTCCACTGAGACAGCGATATACGATTTCAATGCCCACGTAATAGAGTCTTTAAATGCTAAAATGTCATCAATAGAAATTTTCTGTGACTTCTGCAAAGCATTTGATTGTGTAACCGTGACATTATGTTACAGAAATTACAATTCTATTGTATAAATCGAACAGCATATGAGTGGTCTAAGTCATATCTACAGAACAGTAAAAAGGATTCTTTGTATGGTTTAAGTAGTTTAAATAGTTTAAGAAAGTTTGCCACTTCATCTAACTGGGGTGAAATTACATTAGGTGTTCCAAATGGTTCAATCATGGGTTCTCTTCTGTTCTTGATATATGTGAATGGCCTCCCTTCTTATCTGTAGCAGGAAACTAAACTGGCACTGTTTGCTTATGATACAAGCATCATTATCAATCCAGTAAAAGAAACTCCTATAGAAAATGATAAAATAACATCTTTGGAAAAGTTATTAATTGGTTTTCTGCAAATGGGCTTGCTCAGGACTGAAAAAACACAGTACATTCAATTGTCTGTTGCAAGGAGTACAGTTCCTTCAACAGGAGACAGTAGCCAGGGTAGAGCATGGTAAGTTTTTGGGCACACATATAGATGAGAATCTTAATTGAAAAATTCATATTTTGGATCTCCTAAAGTGAATAGGTTCAGCAACTTTTGCAATCAGAATAATTGCCAATTTTGAGGATATAGAAATTAGTAACCTAACATATTTTGCATACTTTCATTCTATGATGTCATACAGAATAATATTTTGGGATAATTCAACACTTAGACAAAAAGCATGCACTGCTCAAAAGAAAGTGGTTAGAATAATGTGTGGGGCTCATCCTGTAGGCATCTGTTTAAAAGGTTATGAATTCTTACAACAGCCTCACAATACATTTATTCAGTAATGAAATTTATTCTCAACTGTTATGATGATGACAAACGAGTCGTCACCAATGTCGACTGGTGACCAGTGCTAAATAAAAACATATAAATCACAGCAGGTTTGTTGGTAACGTCGATAAAGTGTTGGCTGCATGGTCTGGATCTGCAACTACTAAAATAATTAGAAACCATTGGTAAAAAATAATATGTATTGTACTTAACTGGTTGTACAGGATTGTTCTTGGCTGCATACATATAATTATAAATAGAAAGCTATTGAGGCCTCACTGCCTTGTTAGAAGTTGCTGCCTATTAGCTGAAGGCTGTGCTGCTTTACTACTTGATGTCTCAAGCAAGAGTGGACAGAGCTTGCTAGAAACTTGATACAAGCTGCGAAGTGGCTCTAGCGCACTGGTCGCGACTCGCAGGTCCAACAATACTAATATGGACCACGGCCGATAACCGCAACCCCTAACAAGTGTGGTATTGAACATGGATACCACATAAACAACATGGACCAGTTTAAAAACAACAGTGATATTCATGATTATAATACCAGAATAAAGAAAGACTTACAGTATCCTCTACATAACCTACCTTAGCACAGAAAGGGATAAAATATATTGCTGTAAAACTTTGGCAATATATTACCACATGAAATAAAATGTCAGACAGTAGTAATAGTTTCAAAAATAAACTGAAATCATATCTCCTTGACAACTCCTTCTATACCATAGATGAATTCTTGATAGGAGTACATAAATCTTTAGGTATAATATATGTATTTTGTGACATTTAAGGGAATGGGGTCGGTAATAAAAATTTTAAGCTAAATGAAAAAAAAAAAAAATCCCTTGATTCATGTGTACATTCCTTATGCACTTGACACGTTCCACGTCATTATGGTTACCATGAGATTGATCAATGGAACATGTAACTAACTGACTAACAAACTAACCGGTCTCCACTGTTGAGCTACAGCACCATGTCTTTATGGGGGGGTTGCAGCAATGTAACTCTCTCTCTCTCCCTCTCTCTCTCTCTCTCTCTCTCTCTCTCTCTCTCTTTCTGTGTGTGTGTGTGTGTGTGTGTATGTGTGTGGGTGTGTGTGTGTGTGTGTATGTGTGCAGTATTGCTTAGCTTTGAAGGAGGATGTCATCAGAAAGCAACATTTTCGTTCTTGTTTAAGCGATTATCAACTTCTTAATACCTTGGCTATATGGTAAATTGTTATCTTTGATTCTTCTATTATCTCCGTTTGATAGCCATAAACCATATGCTGACTGTAAATATCAAATTCAAAAAATTCATTTTACTGCTGTCACTCATGTTTGTTATATTACCAGAAACATCCATGTTAGTAGAGAATAGAGTTAAACAATGGAAAATCCAGATGGAATAATGACAGTGTTATGAAAAGGATAGATTGCCACTCACCATATAAAGAACTTGTTGAAGTTACACACAGGCACAACAAAAACACTGCCCTCATTTGAGCTTTTGGCCAGTAGGACTTCTTCTAAAGTAGAAAACACACACACGTTCATACAGTCACAACTTTCATACACAGGACCACTGTCTCTGGCTGCTTGTATTGGCTGACCATTGTAACAGCTGCCACATTCACAAGGTATTTTATGAATTCCAAGAATACTGAGCCCAAGGGTGTCTTTTACTGGGAGTAGCATCTCTAATTTTCTTGGATGTAAAAGTGGCTCATGAATAAATAAAATTTCTACTACCAAATAATAATAAAACACTATCATCTCACATTGCACTTTCACATTAATTTTTTTTCTGGAAAACTTTCCACTAAAGCTCTGCAATGGACAGTACTAACATCTTAACCTGTTTCTTAGCTCAACATCATGGTCATTATTACTCAGTTTATTAGGCAAGTAAATGGAGTGATATAGTACACAAAATAGAATTTAAACATAATTCTCATGGCCCGCAATTCAGTAATAGTGTGTGTAGTGATGGATTTTGAGATGTGAATGAACAATGCAACACTAGTTTTAACCCAAGGGATAAACAGAATCAGGTTGGCCTATTGTTGAAAGACAGGTTGTATATTCAGTAATTGGATAGATGAAAACCCAGTCACCAAGCGGCAGCAGGACACACACATAAAAGGAAGTTGTAATTATGCAAGATCTTGCAGCAGAAGGGTTGAAGAGGAAGGAAGAGGGATGAAGGAAAAAGACTAGAGAGGTCTAGTGAAAGGGGTAGATTTCAGAAGAGTCACCCAGAACTGCAGATCAGGGGAGACTTACCAGATGGGGTGAGAGGGAAAGACAGTGTTTCCTTCTCATCCCATCTGGTAAGTCTCCCCTGACCTACATTTCTTGGATGACTCTTCCAAAATCTATCCGTTAGACATCTTGAGTCCTTTTCCTTGACCCCTCTTCCTTCCCCTTCAACCCTTCTGCCGGAAAGAGAAGCCACTGGCTCCGAAAGCTTGCATAGTTATTATATACATCTCCTGCTGCAGCTTGGTGAAGTAAATTTTTTATCTATCCAGTTACATTATATTGTCAAAAATTTATTGTTTTGTTGTTATGTTAGGTTGTATATTCAGAATGATTTATGCTTTATTCCCCATATGGGCACCTAGATTTTGGTTTTCTGTGATTTGCCTGAGGCAAATTCCAAGATGATTCCTATTATAAGGCCATGACAATGTGTCTCATCTTTGTCAACCTAGACCTATAAGTTGTAAATGACCGTATGTGTGACAATGTATGTTTGCCTCATTAAGAGGAAACATTTTTAGCCACCCAAGATTCTAAAAATCTTGTTTGTGCAGGTTAATTGATAATACATTAATGTTCTCTATCCAGAGCCAAGACATGATATCTTCATTCCTCCACAGGCTCAATATTCTGTCTCCCATCCAATTCAACTGGACCTCCTTAGCAAAGTGTGCCACTTTCCTGAATGATGACCCCTACATCTCCAGTGACTCCCAAAAAAGTTCTGTCCATATCACACTGGCTGACCATCCATCCACAGTGCCTCTATTGCGAGATGTACCATTCATTCACACTAATAGATCATTCCCATACAGTTGGTCTACACATGACTGGCACATCTGCTTTGACAAGCAATTCCTTTCCCAGAAGGCTGTATTCACAGATAGGCACTACATTCCATGCCTAGTCCACAAACAAGTCTCTCATCCCTAGTCCACAAACAAGTCTCCCATGCCATATCCTCACATCCTCCTAATTTATACCCACCGCAAAAAGCAACTTCAAAAAATGATCCCATTATTATCCAGTATTACTCCAATACATTAACCACTTTCTTTGTCAAAGTTTTGGCTATTATCATGTCCAGAAATGAGTGGCAGCTTACTCAAAATACTTTGCACCCCTCTGCTGTCCTAACAATCTGTGAAATAACTTGGTCCATTCTGAACCAATCTCTTGCCACATCAGTTACATGACTCTGGAAGACCTACTGCAAGATCTGTTCTATACTAGTAAATCCTATTCCCTTCCCATCCCATCACAGGCATAACATATGGTATCAGAGACAGGACCACATGTCGTGACTGCTGTGGCTTCTGCGAAGTGTTTTATGTAGCCCACACAGTGGCAGAAAACACTGCTTGAGTACAACATACTTGACTTCAATGGATATTCCTTAACATATAATCTTAATGCCAGTGATACTAGATAAAGAATCAGTGTTCTCTTGAATGCACAGAGGTTTTGAATAAATTAAAGGTTACTAGATGGCTGGGCTGGGTTGGAGAAGGAGATGGATAAAGGTTTTGTGCTGTAGATGTGTACAGCCAAGATGCTGGGCGTATCAGCTCTTGTATTGCTGTTAGAGAATGGTAACAAGTATTTGATATCCAAGGAGAGGTATTGAGGACACGAGTGACTGAGAAACCAATTAAGAAAGAAGAGAGTGTGAAAATCATGTTTCCTATCTCATCACATCCATCCTAACTGAGTATAGGAAAGACTGATGTAATGAAAGAACCAAATGTTACACACATGTCGTATGCAAGCACTTGTGCTGTGATACACCTTTTACTATTGAGCCAATTATTCAATTGACAAATTCAAGTGACATATTTTTAGCAAGTGTATATCATGTAAAATTAAAGTTGATGGAACGGTGTTCACATATAATCTGGCAACAAAGATACTCATGATTATTTTATGTTATGAATTGGGGAGTCAGTGTGCAGTTTGCTGCCTGGAGAAATCGTTTGTGCAAATTTGTTCTCTCAGTAATGTAGGTGATATCAGGCTTGTAATTGAACTTTTCATGTTTATTACAATTCACTTCTTTTGCACAAAACAGAGTG